>NW_023471934.1:0-4275 GCF_013731165.1 Rhagoletis pomonella
CGCATGTAATAGACTTGAATTGAAATGAAAAGTAATATATGTATGTATGCATCGGATGTTGCATTGGCTGCCCGATTACCGCAAAATCCTGGCTAACTCGAAAGCAGTTATTGGCCGGAGATGCTTCAATCAACGGAAAAGATAGCGGTTGAAACGAAATTTAAGCTGCCATCGACATCCCTGTGGGGAAAATCTCTAGTTCTGAATTGGTGCGCTTCTAGTACATTTAGACCCAGTACTGGTTCGCGATAAATCTCTTTTGCAAGCAAGCAACTGGCGAATTTAACATGGCGATGTCCTAGGAAGTGTCAATTGCCGCCCGCTGCATCCCTTTTTCGATAGTTCCGAACTAGTCCTAAATTCTATAGTTCCGAACCAGTTCTAAAATCGACAGACGAAAGAAAAAAGTATCATGATTTTTCAATCTTTTTGGTTCTTCCGTGTGTGCGATTTTAAGTTATTTTGGAAGAAATGTGTTTTCAATTTGAAATTAAATTTGTTTGAATGATTGTAAGAAATGTACGTTTACATACTTTTAGCTGTAGCTGAGTTTGCAGAGGCGCTCGCTGTTATTTCTTAGATTCCAGACGATCCCAAGATGTTGAAATGTTAACACAAATTTTAGTTTTGTATTACCAAGCTATGAAAAAGCATCTGAGAAGCGCAGAATAGAATCGTATTTGAACGAAAAAGCCGCCGAACACATATCTATGTAAAGTAAACAAGCCCCCCGCTGCATCCCTTATTCGATAGTTCCGAACTTGTTCTAAATTCGACAAATAAGATCTAGTTCGTTCTGCATCCCTTTTTCTATAGTTCCGAACCATTTCTAAATTCGCCACTTTAGATATCGATTTCTAGTGAAAAAAACTGAAAAAAATTAGTATTTTAAAAGTACCGCTTTTCGCCGATTTTGAACTGGTTGGGATCTAGTTCATTTCGGACTAGTTCCTTTTTGGCGATAAAGACCTAGTACGGAACTAGAAATTTGATTCACTACTCCGCGGTTTCCCTGCAGGGATACTACTCTACATACAGTAGTATTTGTCCTTAGATACATATGTACCCTGCAGAAAAAAATTATAAATTGATAAAATAACCCACTTATAGTTAGCTTTTTTGCGGGATTTCTATAAAATATATAACTTGTAGTTAGCTACAAAAAGCTAACTTGAAACTCTAGTTGACAAGTAATGCAGGAGTAATAAAGGAGATTGTTTTTTTTCAAACGCGTTTCTATTTAAATATCCTGCACTTCGCAAATACTTTTTCGTATTGAGGACAAATAAAAGGAAGATCGAAATTTCATATTATCATTTTGAAGTTATATATGTATGTCTGACGGAGTTCGAATATGGGACCACCTATAGCAGAATATGGGAACAAATATGAAATGTAATAACATAAATAAAGTAAATAAAAATAAAAATAAAAATATTTTGTTTTTCCTATTGATATTTTATGTCCAAAAGTAGTTACCACCCTTGACTGCATCTAATGCAGAGGTTACCACCCTTGACTATTCGGCCATCGCCATAGAAATATAGTTAGCTTTCGTCAAAGAAAATATACAGTTAATAAGTGACATTTAGCTCCTTCCTAATCAACTTAAAGTTTATCATTTATTATGCAATCAAAAGGCATTTGAAGGCTAACAATCACTTGTTTCGTTGCCAATGAAAGTGAATAGTTACAATGAAAAATGCACTCAGCATAATGTTTGGCAAATTTGCATTAAATTGGACTTTGCACGCAACAAACGCAATCAAACTGTATTTAAGTAAAATCACATTTGCTTGCCAACAGCAAAATAGGTGTTCTTGTGCGTATTAGAAGGCTCTGCAAGTGCATGTACGGTAATTAGTATATGTATCGAAGACGAAAGAGATTGAAGAATGTTTTATGTAGTTTGAAAATATTTTGAAAAGGGTTACAACTAGAGCTCTTGTTAACAGTCGATTATCCGGTTAACCGATTATTCGAATAGTCGAGTAGCAACTATTGCATTGACTGAAAATCGAATAGCAAGCATTAGATCGTTTCATCATTTTCGACTTGTCGTGCAATTGATTAACTGTCATTATTCGAATAGTGAAAGTTGTTTTAATAAAAAATTTTTCTCACTTCAAAACAAAAATGTTGCTTCTATCTAATATGAGTTTTCGAAAGCGTAGCTGGGTGTGGAACTTCTTTTCTAATTCCGAAGGTGGCAAAGAAGCAGGGTTCGTATTTGCACACACATGCTCTGCTCACACACACGCCAGAAACACATTCAACTTGCACTCACTGCTCATACACATGTGTGTGCATAAGTGTAAAACAAACTCTACTCACAGAAAAGTGTGTGCTGTTTGTTATTAAGCACATACACATGTGTGTGAGCCGATTTTTGTACAAATTTCAGCCCATGCACATGCACATAATATATTCTTAAAAGAATTTGTTTATTAAACGTTATTTTTTGAAAGACAATTCAATAAAAAGTGAGATGTTTGTTTTTTATATGACAGAAAACATATTAAAAAATTATTTTAAGATTTGAGTTAGAATTCGAAGTGTATAAGTTTCTCTACGCATAGCACACACATGTGCGTGTGCTTTACATTAATAAAAAGCAAGTACACACATGTGCCCGTGCTGTTTACCAAACGGCACACACATGTGACGTGAGCAAATTTTTAATTTTTTAAATGCACAGCACACGTGTGTGAGCTTAAAATGTTAGGATGTGCTGCACATGTGTGTGCAAATACGAACCCTGCAAAGAAGTCAAGTGTACAATATGTGGACAAAATATGGCCTATAATATTTAATTCGACATCGTCTTTGGCCACCCATTTGAAGGCCATTCATAAGAGGGACAAGGAGCAGGACCTGGAAATGTACGTTTATGTTAACAAAGTAATAAGTGGTAATTTTCCATGGGTTATCCTCTCCAGGACCACAGATGTAGCCAATAGTGAATGTGCCAAACCAAGCCCGGCAAAAAATGTCAAGCGTAGAAGAATATACGAAGATGGTGAAACTATCTCAAACGAGCACCAAGAGACCATTTCTCGTGCAATAGCACGATTAGTTGCAAAAAATCTGTTACCCATTTCTCTTGTTGCAATGCCTGGATTCCACGATTATGAAGGTGATGAAGCCCTCATATAAGATTCCATGCGAACAGAGCATCCATTCCCGTCTTCAATTGCTTTATAACGACGTTAAGGATCAAGTTCAAAATGAACTACTGTCGGATGTATCTAGTGTGCCGATCACTGTAGATGAATGGACTTCTCTAACCCAAAATGCTTACATATCAGTCGAAGCGCAATATATAAACAGCAACAATTGTTTATGTCACGTTACTCTTTGCAACGAAGAGCTACCTGGTAAAATTCTGTTTGTTTACACATTTATTCGTTTACTTATGTACATACATATATAAAAATTGCTCCATATTCATAAGTACGTACATATATATTTACAGGTAGACCAACGGCAGAAAATATAAGGGCATCTATCGAAGTGGTTCTCGCTGACTGGGGTTAACTGAGAAAACACAAGCAATAACACACGACAGTGCAAATGTGATGAACGCAGCTGCAGCTCAACTTTAAGTGTTCCTAATAGTGTAAAATGTAGCGCACATGTTCTCCAGTTCATCGTTAAAGATGCAATGTCTTCAGTTCCAAAATATGAAGAAATTAGCAATAAGGGACGAAATTTGGTAAGGTATTTCCACAGATCAACTGTACCTTAACTATTGCACTATTCAATCGCCAAGTGCAATTGGGATTGAGGGAAGGCAGATTACTGCAATGTGTCGAAAATCGATGGAATTCCAAGTATCGTATGTGTATGTGTGTCTGCTCGACAACAGAAACGCCATCAGCTTAGTTATTGCCGACAGAAGTGTGACAAAAATACACGATGCTAAATATAAAGCTCGAAATGCTAGTGATTTGCAAACTCAATTGGACTTTTATGCTGCTGAGCCTCAAATTGGGCACAACGTCAATCCGCTCATATGGTGGACAAATCACTCTTGGATTTATCCAAAACTTTTTGTGATCGCCAAAAGATATCTTTCTATTCCAGCAACTTCAGCATAATCAGAAAGAACATTTTCAAGCGCGGGTTACATTGTTACAGCACGCAGAAGTTGCTTACTTCTGTACATATGTTGACATTCTTATATCAAAATAAATGTTTTATGAATACTAACTAAAATAAATCAATGCATATTGTAATATGCATTGATTTATTTTAGTTAGTATTCATAAAACA
>NW_023471935.1:0-4275 GCF_013731165.1 Rhagoletis pomonella
GTTGCCAAGAGTATGCATGATGCATTTGAATGCTATTGACTCCAACACTCCTCCTCATTCAAATGATGCTACACCGCATTTTCCCCTTAGCAGCTTGATACGGGCTGCCGGTAACGGTTTCGTTAATAAATCTGCCACCATAGTTTCCGTTGGACAGTAAGCGCATTTGACCACTCCGTTCTGAACATAGTTTTTAACAAAGTGGTAGCGGACGTCTATGTGCTTTGATCTGCCCGATAAACTTTCTTCTTCGATGAGTTTCAGGCAGCTTTGATTGTCTTCGAATAATGTTGTTGGCGCAGTCTCCGGACGGTTAAAGTCTTCTAGTATTCGACGGATCCATTGAGCCTCTTTACATGCTTCTGATAGCGCGATGAACTCTGCTTCTGTCGAAGATAGTGCAACACAGGTTTGCTTTTTGCAGCTCCAACTGACTAAACCGCCCAGATACGTGAAAACATATCCACTGTTGGACTTTCTATCAACTCGGTTTTCTGCCCAATTAGCATCGGAATATCCAACAAGATTGCTTGCGGCGTCGCTTCTTCCAAGCACCAAAGATAAGTTAGCAGTGCCCTTCAAATACTTTAGGACGCGCTTAAGCTCATTCCAGTCCTCTTGGTTTGGACCAGAGACCTTTTGAGCCAGAATGGATACGCTTGCCGAGATGTCAGGTCGGGTGTTTACACTAATATAAAGCAAACAGCCAACCAACTGTCTATACTTTTCATTATTAATTAGTAAATCTGATTTTTCGCCTTTTCCGTAGGACACATTCATAGGCATTTCTGAAGGTTTTGCATCGGCCAAGCCGAAATCACGAGCTATCTTTTCGATATACGACTTTTGGTTAAGTTTATAAAAACCTTTTGCTTTTCTGATACTCAGGCCGAGATAACTTTGAATATCTCCAAGGTTGCGAATTTCAAATTTCGCCTTCAATACGCTTTCAGACATTCTGATTAATTTTATTGATTTGCTCGCCACTATTAAGTCATCAACATATATAAGTATGTAGCAAAACTCACCTTCAGCAGCGTACGTGTACAAACATGCATCATTTTTGCTTTGAATATAGCCGGCGTCTAATAAAACTTGGTGAACGGCTTGGTTCCAAATCCTTGCCGATCGCTTAAGCCCGTAAATGCTCCTTTTCAATCGGCAAACATGATGCTCCTTTTCTTCAACCTCGAAACCCGGCGGTTGCTTCATATAGATTGTCTCGCTGAGCTCTCCGTTTAAGAATGCTGTTTTTGCGTCTAAATGCTGAACTTTAAAGTTATCCTTCGCTGCAATGGCCAGTAAAATTCGGAAGGTTGTCTGTTTAACGACGGGCGCATATATTAAATCGTAGTCAGTTCCGAATTTTTGCGAGAAACCTTGTGCAACTAAGCGAGCCCTATAGCTTGTAATTGCACCTTTACAATCGGTTTTTGTTTTAAAAACCCACTTACAACCAATGGCTTTTCTGTTCGGTGGTAGCTCACATAGTTCCCATGTGCCATTATTTTTCAATGATTGCATTTCATCTTTCATGGCTGCTAGCCATTCATTTTTATGCTTGTTAGCCAAAACATCTTTTAAACTTTTTGGTTCCACTTCTATAGTACTTGTAAAATTTGCTTCTGGGTAGTTTACCATTTCGTCAGACCACTTTTTAGCACTTATTCCCTTATTTGGTCTTGCTGACCGACGAAGTTCTGTGTCACCGTTTGTGTCATTTTCTTGCTCTGTATCACTGTTTGCGTAATTTTCTTGTTCTGCATTACTGTTGTTTGGCTGCGTATCTGTAGAGTCGCTCATTTCTTTTTCAATAATATTCGTATTTTTCTTCTTGTGTTCGACCACCACTACATTCTCCTCCTGCGTCTGATCCATTTTTAATTTACTGTCAATGTGTACAAATTTCACATCGCGACTGATTATTACTTTGCCAGTTTCTGGTACATAACATCAATATGCTTTGGATGTGTAGTCATAGCCAACTAAAAACGATTCGATAGCCTTTGGATCGAGTTTGCGTCGCCTCTCACTTGGTACGAAAACATAGCATTTTGATCCAAACCGGCGAAGGTGTTCAATGTTCGGTTTTGTACCGAACCAACTTTCAAATGGTGTCTTCTGTATACCTCTAGCAGGAAGACGATTTTGTATATAATTTGCCATCATTACCGCTTCGCCCCAAAACTTGTTTTCAACTTTAGCTTCTATGATCATGCAGCGAGCCATTTCTATTAGAGTGCGATTTTTACGTTCTGCTACTCCGTTTTGTTGCGGACTGTAGGGTGCTGTACGCTGACGCTGTATGCCCTGAGTTTCTAAATATTTCTGAAATGCTGTACTCATATACTCACCGCCCCTATCTGAGCGAATCATTTTCGGCTTCTTTTTAAACAATGTTTTGCACATTTCAACAAATTCTTTAAATTTTTCATAAACTTCTGATTTTTCTTTAATTAGGTAAACGGTAGTATACTTTGAAAAGTCATCAATAAAAGTGAGGACATATCTTTTGTTTGATGGTGTAGTAGTTTGCATAGGGCCGCAAACATCTGAATGCACCAAATCAAGAATCTCGGTTGAATGATTGAACGATTTTTGAGGAAATTTCATTCTACTCATTTTCCCTTCCAAACACACCTCACAATTCAAAATATTTTTGCAATCACTGTTGCATTCTTTAAACTTTACACCTTCAACCAGGTCGCCAGTTGACAAAGTGCGAACGACCTCAATGTCTCTATGACCTAGCCTTTTATGCCACTCGTGAACACATCCATTGCTAGGATTTAACTCACGATTCTCAACAGTACAGATCTGATTCAATGTTTGCAGTTTGTAAAGGTTTCCATCAACATATGCAACAGCAACTTCATATCCATCTTTAGCTATTTCACAGCCTTTGCTTGTAAAGTTTACTTTATACCCTTTCGCTGTGAGTTGTTTTACAGAAATCAAATTACCATTTATTTCAGGCACATATAAAACGTCTGTAATACGGATTGAAATTTTGTTGCCGAACTTGTTTATAACGCTTATGTTTACCGTACCTTTACCTGTAGCTAATACTTGTTGGCCGCTTGCAACAAAAACAAGTTCACGATGATTTTGGTTGAAACTGACAAAATGTTCTTTATTACCTACTATATGGCAAGTCGCCCCTGAATCCACAATCCAGCCACTGTCAGCTGATGTGGTGAATAAAAATTGCTCAGTATTACCACTTTCCGCCAAATTTGCCTTTTCTTTGTGCTCTTTCTTCGCTAACCATTCCTTATATTTGCTGCATGCGCTTTTGAAATGTCCGTCTTCTTTACAAAAATAACACACTCTTTTTTTGTTGTTGTATGACGTACCTGTTTTTAACGCAATTTCCGGTTTACTGTTCTTGTCTCTTTCCATTCGGCGCTTATATTCTGCGATTACCTTAGAGCATACCAAATTCGATGTAAGTTCCTCATTGCGAGCTTCGAGCGCTGTTATAAGAGTATCGTAACTTTCCGGCAATGAGCCTAGCAAAGTTGCACTCATGAAAAACTCCGGCTTTATTTCACCACCAAGAGCCAACAATTTTTGGAATAACTCGTTCATTTGGTTAACATGCTTTTCGACATTACCGCCCTCTTCAAGCTTCTGCCTCATAATCATTCTCAAAATGCTTACTCGATTTCCCGGCGTGTCCTTTTCGTGAAATTCCTTTAATGCATTCCATGCTGATTTTGCTGTGTCGCAGTTCCGTATATGCTGTATTTGAGTATCTTCAACATTAAGCGCAATTGTAGAATGAGCCTTTTGGTCTGCTTCTGTCCACTGTGACGTTACTGGATTTGGCGGCTCCTTTGATATTGCATCCCATACACCTTTTTTAATTAGCAACATCTGCATTTTATAGCGCCAGTTAAAATAATTGTCGCCATTCAATTTCGCAATCGTGTACTTGGATTCCGCCATTTTACTGTATAACCCTTAAAATTTGTTGGTTAGGTAACTTGAAATTGTTTAGGCGTTGAAGTGGCCCATAACCTGTAGGAGAGTGTGCTTTATCCTAACCGCAATTAATTAAAGAGTTCGATTGGTTATGCTCACAAGTACAATAACTTTATTTAAAGTAAATTTTAGTTTCTACATTCAAAACGCGTGTTGCTATCAAAGATGACTTTACAATACAAGAAGTAAGAAAAACTTAGTGAGAGTAAAAACATATCGATAAATATATAAGTATGTCAGAGTTGCCAAGAGTATGCATGATGCATTTGAATGCTATTGACTCCAACA
>NW_023471936.1:0-1505 GCF_013731165.1 Rhagoletis pomonella
AAATGTCATCTGTCATCAGTCCGGTACCCTACATCCAGCACTACATTCGGCCGTCCTGCTCAGTCATTCGCCCTCGAATGAATTAGTCCATTTTTTCATATACTCTGCAACAGTTGATGTCTTCCCCGGTCCCTCATGATCTCCTACCTTTTCAACCTCGTATCGACCATGGCTAAGTTTCTTTATGATCTTATAAGGGCCTAAAAACTTTGCTTTCAATTTTAACCCCGCCCCAAATTGAGTTCTCTTAACTGCTACCAACTCATTTATATTATAATTAGTTTCCTTTCTACGCCGAAGATTATATGACCTACGATTTTCCTCTTGAATTTTTAATATGTTTTCCTTAGCTTCCTTCCGTACAACCTCGCGATCTTCATTCAGTTCATCAACGGCGGCGTCTTCAAGGAGGTCTTGAAGCTCCGGCATATTGGCCGTACGCATCTCAAGTCCAGTCAATATTTTGAAAGGCGACTGCTTCGTGCTTCGTGGCGACGTCTTATTTATAAACTGTTGTACTCGATCTATGTGCTTATACCAACCAGTAGGAGTTTCTGTACACAGTTTCGATAACATAGGTATAACGACCTTATGTATTCTCTCCACCTGGCCGTTTCCCCGTGGGACACCAGTCGTTATCAGCAGATGCTGAATATTCTCACTTTCGCAATATTCCTTAAACATATTCGATGTAAAGGCAGCGCCCCGATCCGTAATAATACGCCTATGGTTGCCAAATACCGCGGCTTGTTTCTTTAGTCTTTCTACCACCGCTTCCGCTCCCGTGTTTTTGGTTGGATACAACCACACGAACTTACTAAATGCATCGACCACCACCAAAATGTAGTTGTACGACTTACTGGTCGTTTCTAGTGGCCCCACATGGTCTACATGGTACGTTCCTAACGGTTTATCTTCTTTGTTTATGGTATTGAGAAACCCTTCTTTCTTACCAGACTTTGCTTCGTTTACAATGCATTCAATGCAGCTCTGAGCTATTTTTCCAACTTTGGAACTGATCTGAGGAATATAAAAAGTTTTCTCCAATACGTCTTGGGTTTTCTTTGTCGAGAAATGCCCTTGCCTGTGTGCCATTTTTATTATTTCCTCCTCCATAAGTACTGGTACAACTATTAGTTCGTTTTCAGGATTTTTAAAAAGGATATCATATTTAATATAAAAATCGTTGTATTCGTCTTTTTCTAAGATTTTTCGTACTGCCTTCGTCCATTCATCTTTTAGCTGAGCTTGTTTAAGGCGAAACTTTAGTGAGTCTTCAAGCATCAAACAATATACTCTGCTCAACGCGTCGACATGAGCCATTCTCGTCCCCGCACGATGCTCGATTTCGTAATTAAAATCTTGAAGCAACAACGCCCATCTTGCAATCTTCGCGTTGCAGTCCGTTACGATTTTAAATTTGATGCCCAACAAATATATCCTCCATTTTTTTAGAGCCTCGATAATTGCTAGTACTTCAAGTTCATAAGCTGGATAGTTTTCTT
>NW_023471936.1:1515-4273 GCF_013731165.1 Rhagoletis pomonella
TTCTTGTCCGATGGTAAGGGGAAATTTCGCACTGCCGCTGTCTTGTCTTCTGAGATTTGTATGGTACCAGCTTTAATAATGTACCCTAAAAACTCGACTGTCCTGCTGAGAAATTGGCACTTCGACCACTTTATTTTTAATCCATATGCCCTACAGACCTGCAATACCTCTTTAAACTTCTCTATACCTTCAGCCTCATCTTTAGAAGGAATTATTAAATCATCCATATATGTAACTACTGTTCCTTTCTGGATTAGCGTCCTAAATACAGCGTTTATATACCTACAGAAGACCGCAGGTGAGTTGCAAATACCGAAAGGTACAAAGCGAAATTCGTATTGTCCGTTGCTAGAGATGAATGACATGTACTTCATTGATTGTGGCTCTACAGGCACGTGAAAAAACCCATTGGACAAATCTAGTGTTGTAAAAACTCGACCCCCTTGGAGCCTATCTAAAACATTGTCCCTTAAGATTTTCTGATTCAATCGCCTATAGTCGCAACATAAGCGCTTACTTCCATCTTTCTTAGGGACAACTACAATGGGCGAAGCATAATTAGAGCTACTGGGCTGAATTATTCCTTCTTGTAACCACTCCTCTATTTGCTTATCAACAAATCGTCGATCGTCAAAGGGCATACGTCGCGGACGTTGATATACAGGTATTTCGTCTGATAATACTATTTGCATTTTTACTGGCGATGGACAATTCCCTGCAGGTGCGTATGCGCTAACTAAACTTTCTACCGCTTTAGCAAAACTCTTTCCTAAATACTCCAAATTCAGTGTAGGCTTATCCTTCATTTCTGTTAAATTCATGACATCGAACTCTTGAATCCACCCTTGTTTGTCCTCCGACTTTTCTAAACTAACTTCCTTACTATCGAGTTTAAACTCTTCAGCATCCGCTGTTGCTTGACTGTCTTTAAATATTGGCTTACCGCCCGAATCTGTTTTCTTAAAAAGAACTTCTTCATCCGTTAATATAATGTCAACATCTTTAAGAATGGCCTTTCCTATCATTCCTGCGAACTGAATGTCCTGTTCTCTGACCACATGGAAAACTATATTTAACGATAAGTTATCTACGTGCATCAAAGTTTCGAAGCTGCCTATTGTTTCAATAACGTTCGCACATGCAGTGTAAAGCTTCTTCTTATCACCACCCAACTTTGTCTCGCACCCGCTCATTAAAAGCGTATCATATCGGATTAAATTAAGTGAACACCCTGAATCTATTAGTGCTTCAAAGCTAAAGTCATTTATTTTAACGGTCTTAAAATGCAACTCACTTTTCACACTATTCAAAAACGGTTGAAAGGTCTCATCTGTCAATGTGTTGACTGAACTCGGTTCTTTTTTTGTTTCTTTGGGTCCCTTGCCCTTGCATTCGAAAGAGCGATGACCCATCTCGTTGCACTTAAAACATTTAAACTGCTTTTGTGAACACTGAGCTGCCATATGCGCTTTGTCGCCACACTTAAAACACCTTTTAACCAATTCTGCTTTTGGTTTTACACCTGAGCTGCCTTTATCTTTCGCTGTATCGTTTGATTCTACTTTACCTAGAGCTACATTGGACCTGCGTATCTTTTCATAAATTTTCACTTGTTCTTTTAAATCCTCAACACTCTTTGCTTGATACAACACAGTCTTGTTAAATTTAGAATCGGGAATTCCCTCTATGAAATAATCGATAATGCTTGCCTCTTCCAAATTAATCTGTTTGCCAATCTCAACAATATTGTACAGGTATTCGCGAAACGTTTCATTTGCGTTCTTACGTCGATTCTTCAATATTTTATGAACTTCCGATGAAGACAATTTACAACAAAATTCGTTAATTAATGCAGTTTTTAACGATACCCAACTGTTAACATTGCTTTGACTTTTAATAAATAGTTTAGCAGCACCGCGCAGAAGCTGCTTACCGTATACAAATTTTTGCAAATCATTCCACTTAACAATAGCTGCGTTCATTTCGAATTCATTAACCCAAAACTTAATATCAACGGATCCTTCTCCAGTGAAGGGACTAATACAATCACCCAAATCTTTGAGGGTGAACTGTTGTTGATGCATAAAGGACCGAGAAGGCAAAAGATTGTTGCTTTCTTCAACATCGTTATATACCGACTGATTGGACTCATTATCACTAGCCTCGTTTCGCGACAAACCGTAGTGCTGGAGTAGTCTGTCTTGAAGCTCACGCTTCTGTCCTGAAGTCGAAATCCCCAACTCCCGTAACTTGTCTTTAAGTCCATTAACCGTCAACGTCATCAACTCGTCTGCGTCCATACTAAATTATTCAGCAAGTACTCTTTACAAAAGTATGATTATAGTTTTATTGCTTACAGACTAGTAATTTTCTTTAAAAGAAATATTGTTTCGATTCTCTTTAAATCAATAAATTATTTGAATTCAAATTAACTTTTACACAAATCAAAAGCAATCTTATTTATCGTACTTCTATTTGCAATACTTCTTATTAGAATTTATTCTCTTTACGCTTTTAGTTCATTTCACATTCTTTGTTTACCTTGTGTTATTTTAAACTCTTATTCTTAACTTCTAGTATTCACTTTCCCTTTATTTCTTATTAGAATTTACTTCCTATTAAAATTCGCTTTATTTGCGTCCGAACTTTATTTTACATTCCTTGTTTATCGTCTGTTTGTTTTCAATTCGTATCCCTATACATCTTATTACAATTTACTTCTTAGTTTTCGATTTCACAACTTTACTGCATTCGCATT
>NW_023471937.1:0-4273 GCF_013731165.1 Rhagoletis pomonella
GTCTTGACAATTTTAAGTTGTAATTGTAGTAGATTTAATGAGATGGCCATTCCTTGGGGTAGTTCGGAAATGTTTAATTTGCTATTCATATGGCGGAAGTCATATGGTGCTTAAAATAGCTGAGCGAAATAAGGTTTAGCTTAAGTTCCGGTGAGCCAAAGTCTGTCTTTTGGATCCAGCCTTCACCCTAGCTAGACGACTTTTAGGAAATCAGCAACTTTCCACACACTGGTAAATATATTAAATAAATTCTGTAGGAGATATTTAACGTCAAGAAAAAAGTAGTATTTTTAAAGTTTCTACATATCTTAATTTATAGGCATTAACGCAAATCATTGCAAAAATAAAAGGGTTTTTGTACGAAAGCAGAGAAGCAAGTATTATAAACGACATCTTAGGTTGTCAAATGGAAGGCTTTAGTAAAATACAGATTTGAAGATCTTGACTAAATCCTTACGCGCAAGTGGTTTTTTATACGGTAAATCCTCACCTATTCGTTTTTTTTTTTTTAATTTTTATAATTAAGAATATATGTATTCCAAAACCACAGATTGCGAAATTCGGAATTCGATTGTGAATTAGACATACATACAGGGGAGCGGAGTCTTTTAACTCCAACCTCCATTCTTCCACCACGAATTTGCCGAAAAGGGCAGAAAAGCAACGAAAGATCGGTCCAGCATCAGTAATTTAATCAGCAGGCAATAAGAAGCCACGCATTCACGGGCGGACGAAGCAAATAGTGTAAAAGAATGAAATTTCCCATCAAAAGGTCGGTGCGACGTATAGGGGCAATAAGTCCATAAAGAATAGTTGTGCTTAAGTGCGCAGTAGTGTAAAACAGATTTTCTTTTTACCAGAATTCGAGACGAATTCTAGTCGCGAAAGATAGAAGCAAATGCAAGTGAAGTCAATATAGATAGGAAAGTTAAATGTATTAAAATCAGTAGAAAATATAAATTTTATTAAAAACATATGTATACAGTAACGTTAGATATACATACATACACATACATATGTGGATATATGCGCACATGTGTTGAACGAAATTTGAGGTGAGAAAAGTAATAATATAGAGGATAAAGTTGCCTATTAAGAATAACGCAATATAAATTAGCTGAAAATATAGTAACGGAGATTAAATATATATACGTGAAAATATGAGCGTATGTACTTATATACATATACGTACATTAGGGCGGGTCGATTTAAAAATCGCTCATTGCTCTGTGAAAATCGTATTCTAGGGATCAAAATAAGAAAGTTGCCGAAGGAACCATACCTCTAAAACGAATTCTGATGTCCCCCAATTTGGGTCGAACTTTTGGGTAGGGGCAAATTTTGAAAAATCCCACTTTGACCCATTTAGAGTGCTCCAATCGAGTCCAAATGTATGACCGACCCCCACTAACTTTGGACGGCCGATCCACCCATGCCAGTGGCACACCCCCTGGAACTCCCCTGGTGGGCTCCCCATACAATCATTTCAAAAAATCACCATTTTTGGCCTTTACATGAAAAAATCAGCTAAATGGCTATGTTTTTTCTTTATTTTTATTTATTTATTTATAATAATATTTATTATTTATTTATAATATCTATTTTTTCTCTTAAGAAATTTATTTAGTCAGAACATATGTAAATGAAAAAATTAATTTAAGTGAGTTATAGAAAAGAAACTAAAAAAAATTATTGTTTGAAGTCTTTTTTACTTTCAAGTCTGGGCAATTTCGCACGGCTCTCTAATGTCGTCGCCATAACAGCCTCTACATTTTCCGGTATAACCCGTTTGGAAACGCTAGCTAGCAATTGAACATGTCGTTCCGTTCCTTGTATGTGTGATGGAATTTTTGGATCATTAAACGGTGGATCATCTTGATTTAAATATTCTTCAATGTATCGTACGGAATGCTTCGCGTGAATGGTGGTTCAAATACGATATTTATATCATTCAAATTGATCATTTCCGTATAACTTGTGCAATTAAAGTTTATATCTGGTTTTTTATAAACTCTAAGTTCCATTGGCTCGTCAACATCGGTTCGATAGCGTAGAATTTTCTTGATGGCACAGTCGCGCTTTTCTTTGCTATCATCAAACAACATTGATAACAAGATATTTTCCGAATGCCCATAATATGAATTATCTTTAATTACTTGATTGACAATTTTGCGTAAACGAGGTTCTAGAAATCGTGACCAACCAATGAACTTGAAAAATAATGCACTGCCGTACACGACAGAGCTGTAATACTTGATATGAAGTATTGTATTGAAGTACATTGGCACATAACATTTAATTATAAATTCAACCACAATTCTTAAATTTGCATCTGGATTTTCCGTTGTCGCATATAATCGCAATAATCTAGCGGCCTTGGTGAGCCACCGAGAATGTACAATTTTCCCTGGTTTGATGTTAGCCAGATCCACCGGAACCACGCCGCTAGAAATTGCATGGGCCATGTCGTATAAGTACTTCGAATCGGTGGAAAATTCAATTTTTTCTGGAGCAGGGGGCATATTTTGCAACTCAATTTTCTGGAAGCCGTCACCACCTGAAAATATATAATAATAAAATAATTAAAAATGGTTGACAATTATAATAAATGAGTGATAGCAATAACTTACCGGAAGAGTTTCACAAGTTTCGATTTGACGGCTCAGTTTTCCGGTTGCCGATCTTGGTCCAGTGCTGGTTGATTTATCCAAAGCTTCAAACAAATGCCGAAACGGAAGTTCGTTGAAGTGTAGAAGGCAAACGAACCAATGCAATGGTCTTTTTAACAGCAATTCGAATCGTCGTATAATTCCACCGTGTGGGCCAGTGTTTGTTGGCTCACCGTCAGTGCATATTCCAATTAATGCATCCAGTGATATATTTTTATCGTTGAAAAAAACCATTTAATTTGGTTGTTTTGTATTCAGCGGTTTCATGTTCCAGTCTTACGTAACCAATCAATTCAGAATTGGGTTCTCTCAAAATAACAAGACGAGGTTCTTTTACCATCCTAGTATGATACTTCTCATCAATTTTATCTATCGTTAAAGTATCATGTTTTCTGCCATCGAATGAAAACGCTAACAAATTGGTATCATCTAACCGTTTGCGAAGCACTTCTTGTCTGCATTTCTCTTTTTCTATGCGAACTTTCGATTTATCCATGATGAGAGGTTTCCCATGCTTATCTTTAATTTTAAAATCTTGCAAAAGAGCGGTTCCCAATGCTGATGCTACTCTGTCAGGCACACCAAATCTGTCACATACCAAGGCAAAGTTAAAACAATCGTATCTCTCTGTGTATTGTGAACTTGTGCTTCTATCCATATCTTCTTGAACCGGTGGCGGTGCGTATGTTGAATCATCGGGATCTTGGTATGTTGGCATTGATGACATAGGCGTTGCTCCTTGCTCTTCAGTTTCCATCACAAATGCATCCATTGTTAGTCTTCTCTGATTATGTTGATCGTGCATGAACTCTTTGAGGCGTTCGGGAACCCAGCCGCATGCACATGGAGCTGCCTTCAAATCGCATTTACATGTTCCAATGTAAAAAATTGTTTCCAGAGATTTTACATACTCTGTAAATTGTTGGGTGTTGTTTCTTCTCTTGATTTGCTCTTGATACTTGTCAAGCAATTTATTCAATTTATTAAATACACTTTTTTTCAGCATTATTTCCATACCAAGTTTTTCCCAAATTCCAATCAACTTATCTTGTACTTGAATAGTGAATGATTTATGGGAAAACTTTTTTTGTTCTGTTTTAGCACGTTCGCTTAAGTAAAAATAATATCTCAAGATATCCAGATGGGTTGGTAAATTAAGATCAGTTAAATCAGTAGACACACCAAAAACAGTAACATCATGCTTGGGTATATGACTCATTGGGTTTTCGATAGTTGTTGATGTAGTTGCTTCATCTTGCGGTGTAGAGGATGGTGGATTCATTGTAAACTTTTTTGATTTGGAATGGTCACTTCACTTATTATTTTTTTTGAAATATTTTTTTATCTGAAATTAGCACTTCACACTTTGAGTTCTTCACAACGACTTAATGCATTCACAAAAACTGTTGCGTTATATATGGTCTACGAGACGAGGTAATAAGAATGAAATGGTAATTTCAATTCTACCTGCTGTGTCTTGTGGTGGCTTAAAAAAAACAACACAAGCAATTTTACGATCTGCAATTGTGTTACAGTGATACCGTCATTGTTTAAAAGGGTTGCAAAAAACGCGCATTTCTTAAGAAGGTGCCTTAAAATACCCA
>NW_023471938.1:0-4273 GCF_013731165.1 Rhagoletis pomonella
CTGTCAAATACTAATGCATGAAAATCCTAACCTCAAAAAAATCACCCTTTAGAAAAGATGCTATAATTGCCTCGCTTATGATTACGCGGATCGTTGCATTGGAGAACCTATCTACATATGTATGCACATGACAACATTATTCACCGCAATTTATTGATGACCGTGACCACTGTGCATCAATTCAGCCATCTGAAAAACCAAAAAGTGTACAAACAGCGAAAACGATTCGCCACGGAACTAAAAATTCATGTTGCTCTCTCTCCGGCAATATGTACATACATCCCCATTCATATTATTCTCAACGTTTTGTTTTTTTTACATCTGCCCATTTTCAACCGTCCCCTGGTTTGCGTTTATCATGTAAATTTTATTATACAATGTTTCTTTGATTCACGTTCTGTTGATCGTCGGTCGACCACATGGATTTTTTTTAGATGTATTAATGGGCATGCGTTTGTGTGTGTGTGTGTGTGTGTTTGAGGAGGAAATGAAGGCCATGACGTCGGCTCCACCATCGCATTGAGTTTGCTTTAGCCAATAATAATTAAAATTGTGCTTGGTTCGGTTGCTTTTTATTAATGTTTTTTTTAGTTACATTGTTTTCCTTTCGCTTTCAAAAATCGCTCTTCTTTTGGGATGTTAATGAACTTGGAAAGTGAATACATGAAGAAATTCAACAAGTACATAATTCTTGAGAAGTGACCCAATAGTAGTACTTTTTTTTTTTTTTAAATATAACAGTAACTTTAGTGCCGTGTTCTTGAAAGAGCTGGCGTAAAATACAAATTTTGAACAATAGTAGTATTTTTATTACTTAAAATTACAATAGACCTTTTTAAAGAGCTTTGTCGGGAGTTTTACTGATTAAATATGTAGCGCCGCCGCAACAGCGTTATAAAGCCATGTATAGGGTAATTCAAGGGTGACGTAGATCTTTGACAGCAATTGTTTATGATTTATTTTATTTCAGGCAATCGGTACTACAGGCTTTGGCAAACTTAGTGATGGAGCGATACTCAGTTGAACAACGCGTAAAAGTCCAAATGTTTTATGAAAACGGTCGTTCTGCAGGTAGTGCATTTCACGTATGCACACTCATGTTACGATGAATGTTATGTGGTTCCAACATAACGCTTCCACTGGCCACAAAATGCATAAAACAATTGCCCTATCGCGAATGAAGTTCCCAGGACGCAATTTGTAACGAAACAACGAGGTCAAATGGCCGCGGAGATCTTGCGATTTGACACCATTAGACTTCTTTCTCTGGGGCTACGTGAAACGTATCTGGTATGCCAACAAGCCCGAGAATATTCCCGAGCTGCTTTACAGCCCGAAATACCTCTGTCAAAAAGTCATGGCAAATTTGATATGCCCATGCTGAGTTGCCAGAGGAGTCACGCTGGGCTATTAACGGAAATTGTGTGTCAATACCGTTTGGATAAATTGTTTTTTTATACAAGAGAGCGTGTGCGCTCTTATTGAATCGCCCCATACAATTATGGATTCTTGTCGCACTCACTTATTAATTAACTTATGTAATTGCTGTATGATGAGAAGTATTTAAAAATGGAATGAGTTTTTTATTGCCAGGCCATCACTCAAATCGTTTCAGTGCGCGTTAATTCCGATGTGTCGGTTATTAATTTTCGCCACAAACTCAATTTAACAACAATCGTTTTTTTTTTTTTTTACCAGCAACCCGTGAGCGTGTACATACTCTACATAAATGTATGTAGTGTATATGTATGTATGTATTGCAGTATGTGCAGAAGCACTCGAAACAATTTAACACTTGAGTGTGAATTGTTCGTCTTCATTTTGACTGTTGTTTTCGAATGACTTTTCCATTTTTTTTATATCAGCACTCGTCGACTCTGTCAAACGATATTTTGTCGCTAGCTGGTCGGTTGTTAACAATTCGGGCTTATTTTCTTTTTTTTTTTCACTCTCATTGAAACTCGGTAGTTATGATGTCATCGCGCTGCTGAATATTCGACATGTGTATCTGGTATGCACATACATGTACGTATGTATGTATGTATGTATGCTTTTGTATAAATGCACATAAAACACGGCACAATCAATTCAACCAGCTTTTAAATAGTTTTTTTTTTTTTCCTTTTTATTTTCTCCATTCGTTTTCATTTCACATTCACACTTTTAATTTGGTAGTGTTTACTTAAATTCGTTTGCTCATATCGGTTTGGTGTGTTTGCGCATACCAGTGGGACTTCAACTCCTGCAGGCCAAACCACTGAATAAACATATGTGTATATGTATTTGTTACTAATGAGAATTCTTCGCTGATTTTACCCTCCTCACTCCCCGAAAATGTGTCATTTGATCAACACTTTGGCGTATGACATCCGTTACTGACGCAGTCTGATCATAATGAGATCACGCAGAGTCGTTTGAAATTACTGTTTAATTTCAGTTTGTCCAATTCATTACAGTTACGAAAAATTTATTTAAAAATAAAGGGCAGAATAAAGGCGCGCGAAAACGTTATTTTAAGTTGCACTTATAAAAAATTCCAATATGAACGCCTTCAACGTTTTGCGAATATCGTATTCTGGCCAATCCTTAACAACATTCAAGGCTATTTATGTACTTAGTCGTCGCTTTTCGACATTACCTGAAAACATTTTGAAAATATGCACCTATGTATATGAATCACACGTGTCGTAATGTATATTGAACTTGACACATTTACTGCGGTTGCCGTTTTTTTTTTTCGTTTTGTTTTGCTTGTCTCACCCACTTGCGCACATCTTTCATATTAACTGTATTTCCAGCGAAAATTAAAAAAAAAACAACTTTACAAACTGATTGTGTATAAACATGTGAAGCTGATTTACTTGTCAGTAGCACTTGTGATGGATGCATTCTTCGCCGAGTATACAAATTAAATTATCGGCTTGAAGCAGAGATATACATACATATAGATATGAATCGATTTCGTTTTGTTAGTGAGCAAGAAGAATTTTTCAAAATAGTTTCGTTAAGTTTCAGAGCTAAATAAGTTAATGAAACAAAACTCAATCTTTAAAAGTTGGGGGAGTGTTGCTGGAGTGACGGTCCTTGGCCAGATATAAATCTGTGTCGTTTCGGTTACGTAGACCAGAATGTCGTGGGATTCTTCCAATCGGTTCAGATTCATTTGATTACATTTTTGACAGGCTAGTCCGATGCTAAATCTGTCACTTGTTTGCTCATAATACTCGTTATATCAGCCACGGGATGGATTGAGCAGAAGAAAGCAGTGTCTAAACTATGTCGACCAACATCCAAAAAAGTTTTTTCTCATAGCTGTTCGTTCTCCTCGGCAGGTAATAACGGGTGATTTTTTAAGAGCTTGATAACTTTTTTTTTAAAAAAAACGCATAAAATTTGCAAAATCTCATCGGTTCTTTATTTGAAACGTTAGATTGGTCCATGACATTTACTTATTGAAGATAATTTCATTTAAATGTTGACCGCGGCTGCGTCTTAGGTGGTCCATTCGGAAAGTCCAATTTTGGGCAACTTTTTCGAGCATTTCGGCCGGAATAGCCCGAATTTCTTCGGAAATGTTGTCTTCCAAAGCTGGAATAGTTGCTGGCTTATTTCTGTAGACTTTAGACTTGACGTAGCCCCACAAAAAATAGTCTAAAGGCGTCAAATCGCATGATCTTGGTGGCCAACTTACCGGTCCATTTCTTGAGATGAATTGTTCTCCGAAGTTTTCCCTCAAAATGGCCATAGAATCGCGAGCTGTGTGGCATGTAGCGCCATCTTGTTGAAACCACATGTCAACCAAGTTCTACAATTTTTGGCAACAAAAAGTTTGTTAGCATCGAACGATAGCGATCGCCATTCACCGTAACGTTGCGTCCAACAGCATCTTTGAAAAAATACGGTCCAATGATTCCACCAGCGTACAAACCACACCAAACAGTGCATTTTTCGGGATGCATGGGCAGTTCTTGAACGGCTTCTGGTTGCTCTTCACTCCAAATGCGGCAATTTTGCTTATTTACGAAGCCATTCAACCAGAAATGAGCCTCATCGCTGAACAAAATTTGTCGATAAAAAAGCGGATTTTCTGCCAACTTTTCTAGGGCCCATTCACTGAAAATTCGACGTTGTGGCAGATCGTTCGGCTTCAGTTCTTGCACGAGCTGTATTTTATACGGTTTTACACCAAGATCTTTGCGTAAAATCTTCCATGTGGTCGAATAACACAAACCCAATTGCTGCGAACGGCGACGAATCGACATTTCACGGTCTT
>NW_023471939.1:0-4273 GCF_013731165.1 Rhagoletis pomonella
TAAAGCAAAACAATGTGGCGGTGCAACATGGCGTATGAGTAACGGAAAAGCAGCGTTTCTGCTGGCGATGAGTGGAGAGTTTTCGTGTTGTTTTTTTTTTTTGTTTGCTTGCGGTTTTATTTACTTTAGTGTTTTTGATGGATTGCAGTAATGGTAGTGGAAGTGTAGCAGCAGCATGAAGTGATTTGGGATTGTGTGTGTGTGTGTGTGAATGCGAATATGCAGGTGGAGGTGGAGGTATGCGCGTGTTTTATTTATGTTTACAAGCTTGTCCGTCAAAATGTCTGCGTGCGGAACATTGGCATGTCTCCGGCGCATTTCTAAAACTTGTAGCTAATAAGTATACTAGAGCGGCTTCAAGATAAACAGAAAACACTGTTTATTTGTGTGCAAATTGTTATTTGAAAGATATCAGCAAATGTGGCATAAAATTTTCCGCTATGGCAACTAACTTGCTTTCAGCGAAGTGCTTTAATTTGTTTTGTATGTATTATTAGTGCATTATTTTCACTCAACGCCCTCTCTACCCGTATCTATGTATGTATGTAACTCTCCCCCCTTCGCCTCATCGCCTAGCGGCTATTGTTCACCTACCTTTTGGATAATTCAATTTGACAATCCACAGCGTATAATCGCCACTAGCTAGCAGGTAGCAGCCGCAGAAGAGGCGTTGTTGTTGTACGCAAATGGCGTACGTGTGGACGCTGACGCTGTGCTTAGCTTTGGAATTGGCGTTGTCGTTGACGTTGCAGCTGAAGCAGATGCTAACGGCGTCGTTGCCTTTGTCGTTACGATGACAAACAGCGTTGAGTAGCAGGCGTTGCAGGTGTCGCAGGCGGCGGCAGTTATGCGTCTCATAAATGCCACTGTCCAATGTTTCCATTCAAAAGGAAATTAATGGCGCCGCTGTTGGGTCAATTGATTGCGTTGCTGGAGAGCTGATGATTTGTGATGGAATAGGGGCGCAGCAGCAAGTGACGTTGGAGGTGGCGTTGGCGATGGCAAACGAGCGTAGTCTATAAAGTAGATGTGTATTTGCTTAAGTTGGGGAAAGCTTGCGTGAGAAAAGAAAAAGAACAACTGCAATTGGTGCGATATTATTGCGTGCTCAGTTTTGGAGAGCGCGCACAATTTGACACTCAGTATGCCCGTTTGTTTATTCAACCAACCAAACGTATGCGCGCGTTTGATCACCGACGTCAAATCGTTGTTTTTTTTCTGCTGCTTGCTTGCTCGCTCGCTTTCCGATTGTGTTGGCGTTCTTTTCTTCAGCAATTTAAGTTTGTTGATTGTGATTTTAAACAATCATAATAATTTTTACTTTTATTGTATTATATTAACTAGAATACATATTTGTATGATTGTAACATTTATTATTTGTGATTGCACATTGGTCTCGTCCAATTTGTGGCTGCTAATTTTTATGTTTTTGGCGCACTTCCGATTCGTTGTTGGATATTAAAGTGGATTTATAATTTTTTTTCAATTATTATTTTTTTTTGGATTGACGAAATTTTTGGCTGTGCTTTTATTTTATGCATGTGTAGTAATACCCGTATGTAGATTTTTCTAAGCTTTTTAGTATTTCAGTAAAATATTTCCCGTCCTTTTTTGTTTTTTTTTGATGATTTTGTTGTTGTTTATTGTATTATTAAGTTATTCTATTCCATAATCATTTTACTAAACACTTTCATATGTATTAACTTGTTCACAATCGGTCACTGTTGATTAAAAAAAAGTTATAAAAATTATAAATTTTATAATTATAAAAATTATAAATCTTTTTTTTCTTTTTTTTCAGCGTTAAAAACTCTTGTTCAATAACTTTTTAGGAAGGTTATGCAAACTGATCTTAGCACGTTTTATATGAACATATCACAATTTTTTATTTCTTTGTTTTTTTTTTAGGTAATGTTTAACAAGTATTTTTTTACTACAGAATTCTCCGATCAAATCATTTTGTTTTAATAATTTATTTTGTATATTTTTTGCAAAATTTAATTTGCGGGAGTCTTAATGCTTCATTGAATGTTTTTCGCAAAACTAAAAAAGGCAATTTCTTAAGACTTTGTTTTAGGATTTTTCCTTAAATTTCTCTTATTGTTGGGCATGAAAATTATAAAACCGCTGAGCTCAAGGACATTAAATGCGTACATAGTAAAATACGGTGGTGGGAAATTAAATAGGAATGCGACATTTTAAAATATTTTATGGATATCTTTTTTTCGTTTAATTAATATTTCTTACTTTTTATGAAAGTATAGCTCACTGTCTAACAAAACACGTCTAAAAGCTTAAACAGGCGGCAGCGTTGATCCGGATTAACTCGGACTTAATCCGGATCAACTGCAGTTAATTCCTGAGTTGATCCGGATCAGCGCTGCCATCTGTTCATGCTTTTAGTCCGATCTTCAAACTTTGTACAAAAATTAGAAAAATTGTTATCAAAATTTAGTTCATTTTTACCCGAATTTTTAGAAACAATTTCGGTATGCAGTTATGTAGCAATTAATCTACACGTAACCTCGTAAACTAAATTACGCTGTTACAAGGCGTTTACGAGATTAGATGTAGCTAGAACTAACCGTTGATTTTTGGAAATTTTTTTCCACACGAAGTATGTTCAACAATTTTTTTATACGTACCTAATAAGAAGAGTAACACCGTCGCCAAGAAAATAATTATCAAAAATCAAAGGGATTCTTTAGCAACTTGAAATTTGCAATTTTTATACTGAAATTAAATTTTTTCTAAAGATTCTGATTAAATAGTTTTGTAATTTGAATGAAACTTTGTTAAATTTCTCTAACTTTTGCACAAAGTTTGAATTTTGGACTCATAAAAAAAATAATAAACAAAAGTAAAATAGTCAAAACTTGTTAAATTGTCGCGTCTCTGTTTATTTTCCTGCGAGAAGTAAGTTCAATGTGCAAATTGTAGCACAGTGAGAATTTTAAATTGTATAAATTTTATTTTTGTAGCATACATAAGTTGCACATTGAAACCATCTAACGTACAAAAAAATTTTTATTTTTTTTGCTTCAAAGAACAATTTCACAACGTCAAGCCGCCTCCTCTGAGCGTGACAGAGAACAAGTTTCAATTAAGAAGTCAGGCGATTTGATGAAAATTGCAAAATAAATACAAGAAAAAAATGTACTTTCAATAATAAATGAAGGCAAGACTAAAGCGAACGTGACACGCAAGGAATTTCAAGAAATTGTGGGAGTAAATTTCCTACGCGCTTTTTAATTGGCATAATTGATTTTTTTATTTTAATTTTTTTTTTATTTTTTTTTTTTTAATTTTGCTGACGACCTACGCTCAATTAATAGTATAAACGTATTTTTTACTTATCTTTCCAAATTTCCGTTGCATTGCCTCCGTTGTTTTTGCTATTTTTTTCGTAAATTTCATCAATGCTTTATTTATAGCAAATTTTCAACAATTATTGCCTCTTTTATTAATTTCACTTAATTGTTAATCGCTTTTAAATTGTTTGTTTGCTATTTATGGTCGGTCGCTTACATTTTGCAAGCACTGTAGACTTTTATTAATTTATTCTTTTTTCAGTGAATCTACTTGTATCAATAAAAAAGCTAATATTCATACATATATGTATACATACATATATTTGTTTTTGCAAATTGTTGCTTAGCAAATTTTATCATTTCTTTGTGAAGAAATACGACACTCATTCGGCTGTCCGGCGAATTATTATTATTTTTTTTTATTATTTTCAAGTTTCTGTGAGGTAAACAAATTGCGATTTCATGAAAATTCATTCCTCAATCTCGTTACGCTCTCGGCCACAGCCTGACGCAGCGTCTGCCTGGAATAGTCACCGAAGCTAAGCTGGCGGCAAGTGAAATTCCATACTGGAAAAATTCAGTTTCATTTGCGGTTAGCAAACTTTTTTCGGGGTGACACACAAACGCCCAACGGGTATATTTAAGTAAAACCAAGGTGTATTCGTTAAGTACACATACATACATAAATATCTACATGCATACATACATACTATGTTTGTATGTATGTAATGGAGGCTGATTTTATGTTTTCATCAATTACCTTAATTATGAATGAGTCGGCGACATATGTATGTACATATGTATGTATGTAGCAACAAGCAACAAATGGGAGACAGAGCAAAGTAAACAAAAAAAAAAAAACAAAAAACAATTGAGAAAATATGGCGGCTTGCCATGCATGTGTTTGTGTGCGCAAGTACTTTACGGTTGCGCGTTTTCAGCACAGATTATGTAATGTGAAA
>NW_023471940.1:0-4272 GCF_013731165.1 Rhagoletis pomonella
TCTCGACGTACGAAAACCGCGCTCTATAAGTCACTCATCATGCCCGTGCTGGTATATGGCGCAGAAGCATGGACAATGACAACATCCGATGAGGCGGCTCTTGGAGTGTTTGAGAGAAAGATTTTGCGGAAGATTTACGGGCCTTTACGCGTTGGCGACGGCGAGTACCGCAGACGATGGAACGATGAGCTGTATGAGCTTTACAACGATATGGACCAAGTGCAGCGAATTAAAATACAGCGGCTCCGCTGGCTTGGTCATGTCGTTCGAATGGACACCGACGCTCCAGCTCTGAAAGTATTCAACTCGGAACCCGCTGGTGGTAGCACAGGAAGAGGGAGGCCGCCACTGCGATGGAAAGATCAGGTGGAGAAGGACTTGGCTTCACTTGGCGTTTCCAATTGGCGTCAGTTGGCACAGAGCAGAAACGACTGGCGTGCTTTGCTGAACTCGGCCAAAATCGCTTAGGCGGTTACAGCGCCAAAAAAGAAGAAGAAGAAGAACCATACATATTCGAGTTTAATAGATTTTTGATAAATTTTTCTTTTAGAAATTCCGATATTATAAATCATCATTGAGATTGAATCAAATAATTATCGTTTGAATTCATAATCACTGTAAATCAATATCGTCCTCAGTCTTCACACGGCATGATTTAATTGATTTTTATTGGAGCTCGTTTTCAATCAAAATTTTTGTGGATATTTTGATTATTTATAGCATTCCCACATTTATTTAAACCAAACGCAAATCAATTTAACCTAAACGCAAATCAATTTAACCCAAACGCAAGTCAATTTAACCCAAACACTAATTAAATTAAACCAAACGCAAATTAATTTAACCCAAACGCAAATTAATTTAATCCAAACGCAAATTAATTTCACCCAAACGCAAATTAAATTAAACTAAACGCAAATTAATTTAAACCGAAAACTATCATTGCCGCTGTAGATTAGTAGTTGTAGTTTGAATCTTTAGCAATGGTGGGCACGCCATAGAACAATTGTTTATGCTCATTTCACACGTCGTTGGCCAGACAGCAACCGATCAACATCGCGAGTGGCTCTTCTGCTTTGTTTCTCGAATGCAAAGATGCCTGCGAGAAATATATATATACAGTATTGGACATATCTATAGCACCCCTGTGTATTCAAAAAAATTCTACCGCTTCTGAGAAAAAAGTTTGAAATTTGGGTGAAAATTTGTTGCACTTTTTTGCGGTCTTTTAAAAAGTTTTAAGCTTGAGTTTATGTGAGTTTTGTGAGAGAATGAACTGTATTTTAATTGAAAATTCTTAAAAATAAATAAATAAACATGAATGGCAAAAAATATCACTTTGAAATGGGGGTGCTATTGTATTGGCCAATACTGTATGTATATATGTTTGTAATGCTTGAAAATGCTTTTGATGGAATGAAACGCCTTTCGTGTTGTACGGCATTTAAAACAGGAAATATGCTATTTAATAGACGTTTTTAATATTTCCATAAAGATAGGGAAAGTTTCGTAAGGAGGAAAAACTCGGTCAAACATTAAAACATTGTAAGCGCCAATCTATTACACAGGTTTCCAAAAAAAAGTGTATGCATATGAAACCGAACACTATATCCCTATGCTATTCGACATGCTGATTGCGAATCCGAGGTCCGTTAGCCTCCATTACGTCAGGTTCGTGGTCATTGAAGGTCAAGTAGGGAAAAATTTATATATAAAATATTTTATATTTCCTACCGGGCTGCTCATGCGGAACAGTTCTCTTGCGCTCACCAACACAGCCACAGGTTTACTTTTGCCGACCTATAGCAGTGGTGCACAGCGTTGTCAGAGCTCCCAATACAAGCGCAATATTTTTGTATCTGTATGTGTGTACTCAGCAAACCAGCTCGCGCATGTGATGCTTACAGCATGAAGTACAAACGCAAACTGACAGGTTCATTGAGCGAAACGTCAAATCAAAATGTCACGCAGAACAAAAATTGGAAATTGAGTTAGCTTCATACGCACGCCGTTCAATTTCGGTTGATCTCATACAAGTTGCTTGTGCATGAGAAATTTTTGACAATAAATTGGCGGCGTGCGTGAATATTAGGTTAGCCTGTGACCGGCTGCTAGCGGCGCATAAGTTCGGTAGCTGCGCACACACGACCAAAATTCCATTAAAAAAGGGCTAAAAAAAGAGCTAAAAAAAGTCGTTGCGGCTAAAAATGGTAGCTACAATTTTTTACCAACATATACCAGTATATATAAGTATACACGCAAACATTTTCAATAAGTAATGGTATAGAAAAACAATGAACTCTAAACTATTATTTTATCCAACCAAAAACCTTTTTGTATAAAAGGGGAAATATACGACGCCAGCTTGCTGGCTCCATCAAGTGATTGTACCATCAGGCTCGAAGCATATAACTTACCAGAATGCTGGTACAACATTTATTTCTACAAATGAGATCGAGGAAAGATTGAAATGATTAGAGCCGAAATTTCATAATTTTTCTACCATTTTGTTAAACACTGTTTTTTTTTTAATTCACAACGACAATATCGTGAGCTTAGTATTCCACAAACACGGCTTTGGCTCATATAGTGCAAGAAATTTCCGCAAAAATACTTTTTAATACTTAGAAAATTTAGCTAATTTCACTACTCACGACACCAGCATGCTGGTACAATCATAAAATTTTCAAATAGTTTTCGAAGTCGCACCAGCAGCTGGTACAATCACACCACAAGAACATGCACGGGCAATCGACTTGTTGGGCCAATTAAAAAATTAAGCATATTAAGAGCCGTCAACTTATCTATTTTAAACTATAGTTAAATCGTTAATAGATAAGTTAACAGCCCTAATGCCGAATTTCCACTAGGCATTGAAATGAAAAAAATTTATGCCAGTTGAAAAAATGCCATGTGGATATGAACTTAATTACTATTTTTTTAATGTAATGACACGATTTTTTTTTTTTAATGCCCGACTTTGTCATTTGTCATTTTTGCCATTTAATGCCTAGTGGAAATTCAGCATAACACTTTTACAGTATGTATGTATAAAAACGTAAGGAACATACAATACATACTATATGTATATATATCAGTCTTTCTTAGTTTAAAAAATCATCTCTTACATAAATGAAAAAAAAAATTAGATCAAATTAAGCAAATACAAGTTTTTCATACCAAGTATGAATAAATTCTCCAAAGGGCTAAAAAAGGGCTAGGGGCAATTTTAAATTTATTTGGCCAAAAACAGTATGTGGTAGCTAAATCTAGCTACCAAAGGGCTAAAACGGCAACACTGCACACGACTTGTGTGTGAAAGCCAAGTAGCTCCCGGAGACTCCCGTGTACATCACTGACCTATAGCCATCAAAATATGCTCTCAAAAACTCAAGAGCGCTAACGTTATTAACATTATCTTCACGATAAACCCAATCTCCCATGAATTTGCATGAGGCATATTAAAAAGAGTTATGGTGCCCACCAGCGTTGCCGTTTTGGTCCAATTGGACCAAAATTGGTAGGCTCATTATCCTTTGGTAGTTTGGTTGGTAGGATGAAGCTTTTGTTAGGCAAAAGTGAAATTGCAACCAAATTGAGCAATAAAATTTGTTTGCTTAAGATTGCATACTGCCAGTGCTATCTACTATTTATAGTAACTCTAAAAATATCTATGAATGGTAACCCTGTATTCATAGCAAGCAAAGGAAATAATGACAAGAGAAAGAGTGAAAGAAAGATGTTAAATGTCAAAAACTTGGCATTTGCGGGCCTTTCTTCAATTGAATTTAACAAACAAGCGAAAAGATTAGTGATGGGCAAATAAGTTAATTTTGCTTTAAATTAGTTACTTTTTAATCGTTGTTTATTTGCAGGTATATCTATAAAGCCTCTAAACCGTCCGAAGTAAGTGTGGACAATAATAACGACGACTTGTTCAGAAAAAAAATTGCGACTAAGTAGGCATGTACATATGTGTCAATTAACAAATACTGAAAATTCTCGTGGTGATGAAAACTCGCCTGCGCTCAAAAACCAAACTCAGAAATAAACTAAACATCAGTACAATAAAGAGTATTATGCACTGTAAAGAACTAGTACAAAAGGCTGATGCACATTACGTGTGGTCAGCAAAAAGAGATCTCAAAGATGTATGATTTTTTTACAAACGTTTTGTATACAATTAGGGGATATAAAAACTTTTTGTTTTTGATATAATATAGGATATAAAAACTGTTTGTTTTTAAACGAATAAAATGCTTGAAATTGTAT
>NW_023471941.1:0-4272 GCF_013731165.1 Rhagoletis pomonella
AAGCGAAGGTTGGGAAAAGCAACTATGGGAATTAATTTATGATAACTTGCATTATGGTTCGAAATGGAAAGTGATTGGGAAAGCTTTACTAGAGATTTTTTTTTTAATGTTTCCACTTATCCAAATCCGGACAGTTTGAAAAGGAGAGAGTTTACGATATCTTATCAAACGAAGTGATCGTATTATCAATGAAGAGTTGGTATACAAATTACGCAATGGAATAAAATTAATAAAAAGCTACTGATACAAATTAAGAAATGATAAAAGGCGTAACGAAAACATAAAAATGAAATGAAATAATGAAAACTTAAAATTGTTGTCACCATTCCCTTACATTATAAGACAGTTAAATTTGAATCATAAACAATTTCGTTCGGTCGCCATAGCGCCATAGGTCAAAACATAGTGGAGCGGCGAGCGAAGCGAAGAGCTGTCATCGAGCAAAGCTATAATTAAAAAAGTGTATGCACGTTTTGCTCTTCACTATACGCTCTCCCATTGAAACATATGCGTTTGAAATCGATGCTTTGCTCGATGCTCTTTGCTCGCCGCTCTACTATGTTTTTGGCCTAAGTATATTGCGAGTAAAGAAATTTTGAATAACATCAGATAATATTATTATGATTATGATTACTACTACTATTGTGAACTCCTGTTATATGCTCAAACAAACATTCCCAAATTAAGGCGAATTCAGGAGAGCATTTACGATCGCATGATGCAAGTGTTAAGATATAATAGCTGCAGAACTGAACCACTCAGGAAAAATTTTTTACAAGGGCGTGTAATTTCTGGCGTATGCCAATGACATCGATATCATCGGTAACAAAAACCTCGAAGTATGTCCTGCCTTTTCCAAGTTGGATAAAGAAGCAAAGCGATTGGTGATCAACGAAGACAAGACGAAGTATCTCCTGTCATCAAACAAAGAGTCATAGCATTCCCGGCTTGACACCCACATCACTGTTGCCAATTTAAATTCGAGAAAGTAGAGAATATTGCTTACTTGGGAACCAGCATTAACACCGATAATAATGTCAGCATGGAAATCCAATGCAGAATCACTCTAGCCAACAAGTGCAACTTTGTACTGAATAGGCAATTCGGGAGTAAAGTTCTCTCGACGTACAAAAAACCACACTCTATAAGTCACTCATCATGCCCGAGCTGGTAAATGGCGCAGAAGCTTAGACAATGACAACATTCGATGAGACGGCTTTTGGATTATTGGAGAGAAAGATCTTAAATAGGGAAGATTTACAGCCCTCTGCGCGTTGGCGACGGGAGTACCGCAGACGATGGAACGATGAGTTGTATGAGCTTTACAACGAAATGGACATAGTGTAGCGAAAGAAAATACAGCGGCTCCACTGGCTTGGCCACGTCGTTCGAATGGGAGGCGACTTTCCAGTTCTGAAAGTATTAAACTCGAAATCCGCTGGCGGTACCAGAAGAAGAGGGATAGACCAAGAAGAGAAGGACTTGGCTTCACGTGGCATTTCCCATTGTCGTCAGTTTGCACAGAGAGAAACGACTGGCGTTCTTTGTCGATCTCGGCTAAAATGGCTTAGGCGTTTACAGCGCCAAATAAGAGAAAGAATATGAAAATGATAATTGACGGAGTTGGGAGACCTTCTGCTTGATGCATCAGGAGGAACTAGGAAAACATTCCTTATCAGATTGATTATGGCAACGGTTCGTTCAAAGAATTACATAACCTTAGCTATCGCTTCGCCTGGAATTGCTACCTGGTGGAAACATTGCTCATTCAGCTCTTAAGCTGGCATTGAACATATAAATCATCGAAACTCCTACTTGCAATATTTCCAGAACATCCGGTATGGAAAAAGTTATACAAAAATTTTAACTAATTACTTGGGATCAGTGCGCGATGGCACATAAAAAATTGCTTGAGATTCTTGATCGATTGTCGTGGGATTTGCATGGAAACATTCAACCATTCGGGAATGTATTGATATTGCTCTCACGAGATTTTATGTAAACATTGTCTGTAATATCTTGATTACCACTAGATAAATGCTTGCCTGAAATAGTCAACATTGTGGCAAGACGAGGTATTTTCGCGACAAGTACTGGGCATTGGGAATGGAAAGCTGCCAGCCAACGAGAGATTTTATTGCCTGATAATTTTTGTAACTTAGGAGCATCGAAAGGGGAACTGATGGCAAAATTTTTCTTAATTAATCAAACTAATTATAGGCCCAGTGAACGAGCTATTCTTGCTGCGAAGAATAAGGATGTCTATCAACTAAATAAGAGGGGTATTGACAACAGCAGTTGCTTGAGCTGGTCTGCTCTTTTACCAGACGTCCAGGCCACTTGCCCACTTTGGTGAATACCACTAATGATATTCAATCCAATGTGAGGAAATAACTGTTTAGCGGAGGGAGAGTGGGAGACCAGGTTTAGAGTTGTGGTCGGGTAAGAGTTGTTGAGGAGGTAGGAATTACCTTTGCGAGTGTTTATGTATCGAGCTCAATGAGTCCGTACGGTTAATAGGTGTACATCATGCCAGCCACGCACTTCGTATGCCTGATATGCGAGAGAGAAAGAGACAGAGAGATATGAGAGCAGGCTGATGAAGCGGTAGCGCAAGATGGGACCCTTTCACCGTGTATTCATTGGGGAAGTCATGCTCTAGCTGCCGTAGGCTGCTGTGCAATGATCTGAAATTTATCCAGGGATGCATTCGTGCAGAGCCCCAGTGTGGTTTGTAAGCAGAAGCCTAATACCATGCCAAAAATTACTCCGGGAGTGGAGTGTGGGTGATGCTTAAAGCACCGTGTGATAGCCAAGTTGGATTAGCGTTGACCATAGCTGAAAATGCCAGCGACTTATCACTTCACTAAGTTCAGCGAAGAGATATTTGAGAAATGCATAAAAAATTCATACCCAATTAAGAACGAGCGAATTACTTTTAAACACAAGTGTGTGTGCGTATGTGTGTTCGCTACTCTTTGTTTATGCGGGAAAGGCATAAGTCGCTTAAACAATAACATATAAGTCGATAAACACCGTTGTGGAAAAGACGAATCAGTTAATTATCCAACGGAATTTTTGAGCTCAATTGATCTTCCAGGGATGACCCCACACACTGAATTTAAAATAGGTATGCTTTGTTTCGTTAATAATTTATCATCCATGTAACAGGAATATACCACAGCAAAGCGTGGCAGGGTACAGCTATGCCTTTATAAGTTTTGCAAAAAGGTTTTGAACGAACCATTATATGACACTCCTAGGCAAGTTTTGAAAGAATATTTTCGATACTAAGCTTTATTAAAACAAAATGTTGAAATCAGCTTCGTATAAAAACAGTGTCATCGTTAATTAAGAAAGAGATGTTCTGAAATATCATAACTTTACGATACTATTATGATTATATTGACTCGATTTGACTATTTATTTTATTATATTTTAATTTGAATTATTTGTTTATAAAAATATAGTTTATTCCTTAACAAACACTAAATGAAAATAAGTTTAATCTTTGAACAACATTCAAAAAATCGACAAGCTTTCGTAAAAATTTCGAACTATCTATTTCAATTTTATCTCTTAATATTTTGCAGTTTTTTACCTAATTCAATTTTAGTCTAATAAAGTGCAAATTTAAAGTAGCTGTGATTTACAGTTGATGTATGGCATATTTTTGACGATGTCGGTAATTTTCTTCCATATTATCTAAGGCACTCCTCATATTAAACGCCTAGTCATAGTAGTGTAATCGTTCCGGCGTACTAAAGTATGAAGCTTTTATACCGAACAGATGTATTTAAATGAAGCTCTGTATATTACGATTTATAATCATGTTTTCGTCTAATCATAAAAACTTCATGAATCGAAGCGCCCAACATTGTAAGGCGCTTGCCGTTTTGATATCGGCATTTGTTTACTTTTTTGTGCTCGAAATAAAAATTATTTGTCATTTCAGTAGATAATAATTGAAAATTAATGATTATGTGCTAAAACTCGTGCCAATTGTATTAAGCCATAAACGTGTATGCAATATTTTATTGCAGAAATGTTCGCGGGAGTGTATTAGTGAGAAAGACCGGCCAGAAAATGTGTAATGTGCGCGCAAGCAGGGCTTACGCAGGGCGCCCAAGTGTGCTGAAGTCGAGTCGTCATGCATTCGTTTTGACATGACAAAACGATTACTCTACTATGATTAGGCGCGTAATATGCGGAGTGCCTAAGTATGTTCGACGATTTTTTAATGAAGAAAATGAGCAACGCCTTCATCAAAAA
>NW_023471942.1:0-4271 GCF_013731165.1 Rhagoletis pomonella
TATTTTTTTAATTGCGTTAAAGTCTTTACTGTTACAAAAATTTCAAGCTAATAATGAAGAAAATCGATGGCTAAATAAAAATGGAATGAGTATTCAAATGAAAATGCGCAAAGTTTTTTTTTGTATGAAAAAATGGCAGGAAATAATGTTACTCATATGCCATGCACACTCTTTGTTGCTCATATTTCATACAACATTTTTAGAACATTTTCATTTGAATACTCACTCCTATTTACTTATCCACCGATTTTCTTCACTATTAGCTGGATTTTTTTGTAACCGAACAGGTTTTAAAACAAATGGACTTTTTCTTTTTTCGTCAAATAGTGAAGCAACAGGCCCATTGAAAAGTTTTCTATATTTTTTTGCGACGTTGCTTTGAACAGGGCTTGAAACCAGGCGTTGAGGAGTGGAAGCGCGCACTGCTTACCACTATACCACAGCGGCCGACAATGGGTAATTACCCACCTTTAAAAATTGCGCCGCCCCACAGTGCCGCGACTCCATACAAATGATGGACAAAAATAGAAGGAGTGGTCGGAATTGGCTGAAACTTCACACCTAGAAGTATTATGCCCCTCTAATTTCAAAAATGAAATCGGTTTTTCTGTACCGGTTACTCATTTCGAGAAAACCGAGTTTTTCTTGCATTTTTATATGAAAATAGTCATTGTGGACATGCGTTGATATAAGTGGAAGGAGGCATCAGAATGGCCTGAAACTTTACACCTGAAAGGACTATATCACCGCAATTTAAGAAAAAAAAAACGTTTTTCAGCATCTGTTACCATTTAATTAAAAAAATTTTTTTTTTACAATTTTATAAAAAGGTAAAATAACTCATAATCATCGTAGACATATGTTTATAAAAACCGAAATAGTATTCAGAACTTGTTGAAACTTTACACCTAAAAGGACTAAGCCATGCTTATTTCAAAAATGAAATCGATTTTTCGGTACCGGGTACCCATTAAAAAAAAAAAATTTTTTTTTACATTACTATATGAAAGACAAATAAGGCATAATCATTGCTGATTGTGGTGTTTACGAAAACAGGAAGGAGTCGTCAGAATTTATTGAAACTTTACATCTGAAGTGTCTATATTACTCTAATTTTAAGAAAGTAATCGGTTTTTTTGTAACGGGTACCCATTAAAAAAACACCGAGTTTTTCCACATGATTATTTAAAAATGAAATATGGCATATCATTGTTGCTAAGTGTTCAGAAAAATAGTCTTAATAGTCAAAATTCGTCTAAACTATACTTCCTAAGTGAATACATTATGGTAATTTGAAAAACTAAGTCGGTTTTCCTTACATGTTAACCTTTAGAAAAAAAAATTCTTTTGATTTCATTTAAAATAAAGCATAATCACTGTTAAGTAAGTAAGTAATAATAACTGTTATATGGTAATAACATATAATATGTTAATAAAAACCGAACTAGTTGTTATAATCACTCAGTTTCAGTGTCCTCAGAAGAGGAGGAAGTGATCACTGATTCAAATGATTCCATGCTTTTGTCTGCTTCGTCACTTTCAACAATGTATTTATTAAAGCTGAGATCAGAACCCTTTAAATATTTGTTTTTCTGTTTTATATTTCTTTTAAATGCAACTAATGGATCTGACGATAATATCAAACGAGTCATTAAATCCGTATTGCTTTGTACTCTTCCAGTTTTTCGAGAATGATTAAGCCGATATTTTCTTATGTTTTTGTGTGAACATTCTAAGGCTTCTTCTGATAATGAACCTGATAAAATAGGTGGAAATACAGATTAAGAAAATAAATGAAAACATAGCTTTAAAATCATTACCTATTGGTAAATCAAAGTATTTAATTACATCACATCCATGTACTAAAACTTTATGCACTGAACTTGGCATGTTATACCAACCATAATTTCTAAGGTATAACTCTCTTGTTTCGTTCAACAAAACACTAAACTCTTGGGGTTTTATTTGTTTTCCACAAGAGAGGACTCTTAGCACCAGAGAAAAATTCATGAAATTTTAAACTCGCGTTGAGCAACATTTTCCACTAATAGTAAAACGTTGAAATTTTTGCACAGGTAATGTAATTAGTTAGGTGAACAAAATTATAAAAAGACTCAATCAAAAAAAAAAATATAAAAAAATTGGACCTCCCTGATGTGCATACATTTGTACTATCATTTTCGCAAGCTGTTTTTGTTTGCTGCTTAAGCAAAATAGTACTCTTTATGCAGATGAAGAGTAATAGGTATGTTATTTATTTTTATTTTCTTTTTGTTCGCCTTTCGTCTAATCATTGGGGGCTGTAAGGTGTCTCGATTGCATTTATTTCCTTACCCGAATTGGTTAACATATTATTTGTAAACTGGTGTCATTGCTCTATATATATATATATATGTATATATATATAAATGTAAATCTTTTGTTTTTGGCTCCCATACCGTGATGCATATTTAAGTATTTTAATTAGCTGATAATTTTTTTCATTTCAAAGCACCCTGTACCTCTTAATTTTTTTTTTGCACTTTTAGCTTTAATTCAACACCTTATTTTTGAAAAGCGAACCAAAAATTTAGATCTTAGGGCATTCAGAAAAAGTATTGTAAATATAGATCAGCTAAAATAATACCAAAAAAAAGGCATTTAGTCACTTTTTCAAAATTGAAAATTTTCAAATATTGGAAAAAGTTGGAAGAGATTTCGATTGTTTCTGTTAGTAGAAGGTCCAAACTACCATAACCAAAAAAAAAATTTCACGAACTTTCAAGATGTTTTTTTGTTTTTGTCTCCAAAGTTTACCAATTTTCGGATTTTGGTATGTTTAATCATATATTTATTTATTAATAAAAAAAAAATATTTGTATAAATTTTTTTTCCATGAACCATACATTTTTTGGTTTGTCGCATATATCTTTATCAAAGTGCAAAAGTTGATCTTGCTAGGAATAAAAATGTATTTTTAACAAATTTTTAACTGCGACCACTTTTATGTGCGAATCGCCGAAATGAAATGGTATGTAGAAAATAGGTGTACTTTGAGGGGGTGTGTGAGGCTGAAAGTTGTTTTTATCACAAAATAACTTATGAACTTCTCTTAGTTGGAGATTTAGCTGTAACTTGACATCAAAACATCTAAGTTTCAAGACAGTCGATTTTTGTATTTTTGTCCACCTTCGCGGCACTGTGCGCCCCTGGGTGGGGATATGTATGTACATATATATTTATGATATTTAGTTTGACTTGTGCATACCTCAAATAAATCGTTTCAAATAAACTTATTTCTTGTATTATTATTGTCAATACTCAACATCAATAACTCGCAAACCAATTTAATGCAACACCCAATCTTAAAAAATTTAAATAAAAAAAAATGCTCCAAACTGAATTTTCAAAATTTAAGCATACAAAAGAAGAAAACGTTAATGCGAAATTCCAACAAATTAAACATTTGTCAATAAGCCTAGGATTACACTTGGAAGGCATTCAAAGAGCCGAGCCACAAAATTTACATGAAAAGTTTTTAGTTGTCCTTGGCTTTTATTTAAAGTATAACACAAGTACATAGTATATATATGTAAATAAATATGTGCATATATATATGTATACATAAAAATTTAGTATGCCGAAAATTTCTATGGGCCTTTTAACTGGTTACACAGAAAAAAATTACTTAAAAAATTTTAAAGCTCATCTCCAATAAAGACTAGACAAAGGCGTGGACAGGTGAAAAAACGAGGAGCTTTTCATCATTCATATCTCATCATATGTTTTCGAAAATAAATTACAAACAATTTTTGATTCTCACAATATAAACCATTTCGTCATAAAGAAAAATTTTATAAAATAGTTCTTGATAAACCCTCATATTTTCGAACCACGTTTTTTATAGAGAATTAAACACGGATTACGATGGCATAATTTTAAATCCCCAAATAAAAATCACTTTAAAATATCTACCGTTTTCTTGAAGAAAAAACATTGAATAAAGCACTTATGTAGTTTACATTGCTTTATTGGTTGTATTTGGCTCTGTGTATGCTGAAGATTTGCATAAATTGAAAGTATAAATATAAAATCAAAAGTTTTGTACGCATACATTTAGCAATGTGTGACACATTTAATTAATTTAAAGAAATCTACATAGCCGCATATGTAAGAATTAACTGGGAAATAATATTTACCTCTGCAAAAGCCGCAGGAACTTTTGGTTGAGATTGTTTATGAAAAGCAGCATTTTGTTATTCGGCATTTGAAAAGCTACGCGTGTCCCATTT
>NW_023471943.1:0-4270 GCF_013731165.1 Rhagoletis pomonella
TAAAGCAAAACAATGTGGCGGTGCAACATGGCGTATGAGTAACGGAAAAGCAGCGTTTCTGCTGGCGATGAGTGGAGAGTTTTCGTGTTGTTTTTTTTTTTTGTTTGCTTGCGGTTTTATTTACTTTAGTGTTTTTGATGGATTGCAGTAATGGTAGTGGAAGTGTAGCAGCAGCATGAAGTGATTTGGGATTGTGTGTGTGTGTGTGTGAATGCGAATATGCAGGTGGAGGTGGAGGTATGCGCGTGTTTTATTTATGTTTACAAGCTTGTCCGTCAAAATGTCTGCGTGCGGAACATTGGCATGTCTCCGGCGCATTTCTAAAACTTGTAGCTAATAAGTATACTAGAGCGGCTTCAAGATAAACAGAAAACACTGTTTATTTGTGTGCAAATTGTTATTTGAAAGATATCAGCAAATGTGGCATAAAATTTTCCGCTATGGCAACTAACTTGCTTTCAGCGAAGTGCTTTAATTTGTTTTGTATGTATTATTAGTGCATTATTTTCACTCAACGCCCTCTCTACCCGTATCTATGTATGTATGTAACTCTCCCCCCTTCGCCTCATCGCCTAGCGGCTATTGTTCACCTACCTTTTGGATAATTCAATTTGACAATCCACAGCGTATAATCGCCACTAGCTAGCAGGTAGCAGCCGCAGAAGAGGCGTTGTTGTTGTACGCAAATGGCGTACGTGTGGACGCTGACGCTGTGCTTAGCTTTGGAATTGGCGTTGTCGTTGACGTTGCAGCTGAAGCAGATGCTAACGGCGTCGTTGCCTTTGTCGTTACGATGACAAACAGCGTTGAGTAGCAGGCGTTGCAGGTGTCGCAGGCGGCGGCAGTTATGCGTCTCATAAATGCCACTGTCCAATGTTTCCATTCAAAAGGAAATTAATGGCGCCGCTGTTGGGTCAATTGATTGCGTTGCTGGAGAGCTGATGATTTGTGATGGAATAGGGGCGCAGCAGCAAGTGACGTTGGAGGTGGCGTTGGCGATGGCAAACGAGCGTAGTCTATAAAGTAGATGTGTATTTGCTTAAGTTGGGGAAAGCTTGCGTGAGAAAAGAAAAAGAACAACTGCAATTGGTGCGATATTATTGCGTGCTCAGTTTTGGAGAGCGCGCACAATTTGACACTCAGTATGCCCGTTTGTTTATTCAACCAACCAAACGTATGCGCGCGTTTGATCACCGACGTCAAATCGTTGTTTTTTTTCTGCTGCTTGCTTGCTCGCTCGCTTTCCGATTGTGTTGGCGTTCTTTTCTTCAGCAATTTAAGTTTGTTGATTGTGATTTTGAACAATCATAATAATTTTTACTTTTATTGTATTATATTAACTAGAATACATATTTGTATGATTGTAACATTTATTATTTGTGAATGCACATTGGTCTCGTCCAATTTGTGGCTGCTAATTTTTATGTTTTTGGCGCACTTCCGATTCGTTGTTGGATATTAAAGTGGATTTATAATTTTTTTCAATTATTATATTTTTTTGGATTGACGAAATTTTTGAGTGTGCTTTTATATTATGCATGTGTAGTAATACCCGTATGTAGATTTTTCTAAGCTTTTTAGTATTTCAGTAAAATATTTCCCGTCCTTTTTTTGTTTTTTGATGATTTTGTTGTTGTTTATTGTATTATTAAGTTATTCTATTCCATAATCATTTTACTAAACACTTTCATATGTATTAACTTGTTCACAATCGGTCACTGTTGATTAAAAAAAAGTTATAAAAATTATAAATTTTATAATTATAAAAATTATAAATCTTTTTTTTCTTTTTTTCAGCGTTAAAAACTCTTGTTCAATAACTTTTTAGGAAGGTTATGCAAACTGATCTTAGCACGTTTTATATGAACATATCACAATTTTTTATTTCTTTGTTTTTTTTTTAGGTAATGTTTAACAAGTATTTTTTTACTACAGAATTCTCCGATCAAATCATTTTGTTTTAATAATTTATTTTGTATATTTTTTGCAAAATTTAATTTGCGGGAGTCTTAATGCTTCATTGAATGTTTTTCGCAAAACTAAAAAAGGCAATTTCTTAAGACTTTGTTTTAGGATTTTTCCTTAAATTTCTCTTATTGTTGGGCATGAAAATTATAAAACCGCTGAGCTCAAGGACATTAAATGCGTACATAGTAAAATACGGTGGTGGGAAATTAAATAGGAATGCGACATTTTAAAATATTTTATGGATATCTTTTTTTCGTTTAATTAATATTTCTTACTTTTTATGAAAGTATAGCTCACTGTCTAACAAAACACGTCTAAAAGCTTAAACAGGCGGCAGCGTTGATCCGGATTAACTCGGACTTAATCCGGATCAACTGCAGTTAATTCCTGAGTTGATCCGGATCAGCGCTGCCATCTGTTCATGCTTTTAGTCCGATCTTCAAACTTTGTACAAAAATTAGAAAAATTGTTATCAAAATTTAGTTCATTTTTACCCGAATTTTTAGAAACAATTTCGGTATGCAGTTATGTAGCAATTAATCTACACGTAACCTCGTAAACTAAATTACGCTGTTACAAGGCGTTTACGAGATTAGATGTAGCTAGAACTAACCGTTGATTTTTGGAAATTTTTTTCCACACGAAGTATGTTCAACAATTTTTTTATACGTACCTAATAAGAAGAGTAACACCGTCGCCAAGAAAATAATTATCAAAAATCAAAGGGATTCTTTAGCAACTTGAAATTTGCAATTTTTATACTGAAATTAAATTTTTTCTAAAGATTCTGATTAAATAGTTTTGTAATTTGAATGAAACTTTGTTAAATTTCTCTAACTTTTGCACAAAGTTTGAATTTTGGACTCATAAAAAAATAATAAACAAAAGTAAAATATTCAAAACTTGTTAAATTGTCGCGTCTCTGTTTATTTTCCCGCGAGAGGTAAGTTCAATGTGCAAATTGTAGCACAGTGAGAATTTTAAATTGTATAAATTTTATTTTTGTAGCATACATAAGTTGCACATTGAAACCATCTAACGTACAAATGTTTTTTTTTTTTGCCTCAAAGAACAATTTCACAACGTCAAGCCGCCTCCTCTGAGCGTGAACGAGAACGAGTTTCAATTAAGAAGTCAGGCGATTTGATGAAAATTGCAAAATAAATACAAGAAAAAAATGTACTTTCAATAATAAATGAAGGCAAGACTAAAGCGAACGTGACACGCAAGGAATTTCAAGAAATTGTGTGAGTAAATTTCCTACGCGCTTTTTAATTGGCATAATTGATTTTTTTATTTTAATTTTTTTTTTATTTTTTTTTTTTTAATTTTGCTGACGACCTACGCTCAATTAATAGTATAAACGTATTTTTTACTTATCTTTCCAAATTTTCGTTGTATTGCCTCCGTTGTTTTTGCTATTTTTTTTCGTAAATTTCATCAATGCTTTATTTATAGCAAATTTTCAACAATTATTGCCTCTCTTATTAATTTCACTTTATTGTTAATCGCTTTTAAATTGTTTGTTTGCTATTTATGGTCGGTCGCTTACATTTTGCGAGCACTGTAGAATTTTATTAATTTATTCTTTTTTAGTGAATCTACTTGAATCAATAAAAAAGCTACATAACTAGCATACTAAAGTATACATACATACATATATTTGTTTTTGCAAATTGTTGCTTAGCAAATTTTATCATTTCTTTGTGAAGAAATACGACACTCATTCGGCTGTCCGGCGAATTATTATTATTTTTTTTTATTATTTTCAAGTTTCTGTGAGGTAAACAAATTGCGATTTCATGAAAATTCATTCCTCAATCTCGTTACGCTCTCGGCCACAGCCTGACGCAGCGTCTGCCTGGAATAGTCACCGAAGCTAAGCTGGCGGCAAGTGAAATTCCATACTGGAAAAATTCAGTTTCATTTGCGGTTAGCAAACTTTTTTCGGGGTGACACACAAACGCCCAACGGGTATATTTAAGTAAAACCAAGGTGTATTCGTTAAGTAAACATACATACATAAATATCTAGATGCATACATACACACTATGTATGTATGTATGTAATGGAGGCTGATTTTATGTTTTCATCAATTACCTTAATTATGAATGAGTCGGCGACATATGTATGTACATATGTATGTATGTAGCAACAAGCAACAAATGGGAGACAGAGCAAAGTAAACAAAAAAAAAAAAACAAAAAACAATTGAGAAAATATGGCGGCTTGCCATGCATGTGTTTGTGTGCGCAAGTACTTTACGGTTGCGCGTTTTCAGCACAGATTATGTAATGTGAAA
>NW_023471944.1:0-4269 GCF_013731165.1 Rhagoletis pomonella
GTTGAGAAACACTGTTTGCACTATTCCTTCATGTTCCTTCCATGCTTTTTGCATCATAGCGCATCCAGCGGCCGTTTATGGAAAAATTAAATTGCAAATTCAGATTCCCCTGAGTACAAAACCCATAGAAAGGCCTTTTGACGATATAAATATTTGCATTTAAATAACTTTTAATTATCTTAAATGCTGCTCTGCGACCACAAACTTCAAATATGTAACAAAAAACACTTAAAATCGCCAACCTGGGAAAACTTTACTTTACTATATATAATGTAGACATTCCGAAAAACTTGTAGGGTATTCATATAAACACGTAACTGCCTCGTAACTGCGTAAACCTCGTAAATAAACCGGTTTTCCATACAAAATTAAACAATTTTACGAGGTTTACGTGGATATGAGGCTTTGACACGTTTAGATGAATTCATCAATTCCCCAGAAAAAAAAATGAAAATGGCGTGCAGTGTTATTAATACGGTGTTCGCATCAGGCGATTTTACAGGCAACTTGTAGGTGAAAGCAACACTCGCCTGGTGTGAACGGCCTTTGAATCAATCGCTTCCAATGAAATTGCGGTGCAGTCAACTTTTGATTCAATTAATCGCCTCTAAAATTGCCTGGGAAATCGCCTCACGTGAACATCGTTTAAAGGCTGGGATTAATTATGTCAAAATTACTGCCATCAAAGACTGCCTTCATCTGACAGCTGTTTATTTGGTGTCAAATGCGTTTTCATTACATTTTAAAAACTGACCAAATGTCGATGCCGCAGTGCATGTCAAAGACTGTCGTCAAATTTCGTTGTCAAATGATTGACATTCCGTTTTCATTACTGATGTCAAATGTGAAGTTAGATTTTTACAAAAAGTGTACAGTCCCGACCTTTTAGCTATAGAAAAACCAAAAATGTAACTGGATACAACTCTTCATCCTGATTTAAACCTTACCAAAACTATTTACGGCAAGTAAAAAATTAAAAAGATAGAAGGTTTGGTTAAATTTTTCGATATTTTGAAATATCGGCTACATAATAGATTAAACAACTCATGATGTCAAAATAAAGATGATTAGTTTATCTTTCAGGTATTGTACATAACTTTTCTAATGTTTTATATTTTTAAGTCAAAAGTACTACAACACAAATTTAATATTTTCATAAAATTACCTTTTTTGCAGAAACTTGCTACAGAAATGTATATTATTTAGAAAGTATAAGTTATTACCTTATGTGTACAAGTTTTTTATAAGGCAAAATTTAACGAAAGTGGTAAAAATCGAATTTTTTTTAAATGGCGTTTACATAAAATTTGTTTTAAAAAAGGTTATAGTAAATGCGTCGTAAAAAAGGTATTAAAGTTATCTTTGAATTGATATCAATACTTTTCTAATCGGTCAAGTAGTTTCCGAGATATTAAACATATTAAAAATATGAAACTTGAAGTTTAACCTGTTATGTTTTTTACTTGCCCCGAATAATTTCGGTTAAGTGGAAATCAGCGTGAAGAGTTATATCGATCTGCAGTATTGGTTTTTTGTAGTTAAACTGTCGGTATTGTAGCTTGAATCAGCTGTTCGCATGCCTCAAGAAAATTTTACACAAGAAAATTTCTTAGCCATTTCTTGTGCGTCATTTTATATCGAGTTCTTGCTTTGCTTGAGAGCTGCATACTGGCCTTAAGGCAGTAAAAACTTTCAAGCGCGTTATGTCAAAACTCGTATGCTGTCAAAAATACTTACAAAAAGACTGTTTACATGTTTCTTACTATTTAAAAAAAATACACTTTTATGTGGGTATTGAAAAAACGCAAGAATGTGTTTAATACTTGAATGTTCATTTATGTCCTTTAAAACTTTCCTTTAGTGAAGGAAAAATTAGTTGTGACATAATTCTAAAATTTTGACTAGGTGGCAACCCGAAAATATGTCTATATTAAAATACTTGCAAATTTTCTCTTTTGTATGCAGTGAGCAGGGCCGAAAAGTTTAGGCTTTTGCTCGAAATTACTTATTTTGCTTATCCAGGGTTTCCAAGTTTAATTTAAACGATCATACTTATTTTGCTTATTTCAATGTATAAAACTAAGTACGGATCTATTAAGTAAACGGTCAAGAAATAAATTGCTATTATTTCGTGTGTGTGAACAGTAGTGTCCAAAGAGTTTTGAGGTCTGATATTTTACAGTCTTCTGTCTCCAATTTTCCTTACGAAATTTGGAACGGGCATATGCTTCTGTTGATATCGAGGGGGCGTTTTTTCTCTTCACAAAAAACATTAGAAACCATAGTAGAAAACGTAAAAAATTTCTTAAGAACTTCTTGTTGCTTAAGGAAATTCGGCTCAATAAATTTTTCTTGGCCATTTCTTGGGCTTTCTTTTATTCTTCGAACTGAGTAAAGAAATGTTTACAAATACTTAATAACATAAAAACAGATTCGGTTTTTATTAACCAGTAACTTTAATTGCATTTCTGCTTGGCTACAAAAATTTAAAGTCAAAGGTTCGTCTCTACGCGAAAAGATTAAAAATAATTTATCTCAAATGGAGAAAAACTAATATTTAAAAAAATTAAAACAACCGGCGCAGATCTCAATTACTTGAAAAAAAAAAAAAAAAAACATTAAATTGTACTAAATTTTTACTGTTTTGCGAGCATATTTACCAACGTTTTTGTGCTTATCTAAGCGCTTAAAATGGATTTTTTCTTGCTTATTTTCTTTGGCCCTGGCAATGAGTATATTAATATAAAAGCCACTAGAAAAAAAGTAATGCATGCTAAATATGCCGTATTTCTACTTTTGATACAATATTTATTATAATAGTACTTCATTTAGTACTAGGTTACAAAAATACCTTATTTTATTCCAGTTTCCTTTAATTCTTCCAAAATATTACTTTTAGAAAAAGAGTGTGTGGAAGTGGCCTAACCAAAAAAATTTATATTTGTACTTAAATACCTACTTAAACTAGTCTCAAATGAGATGATTTTAAAAATAAGATTCGCTCATTCCTTACTTTTAATGCACAAATCTATCTATCGTACCATCAATTTAAGGAGTAAGCAACCTTTGTACAAACAAAAATTTTTTGGGTTAGGCTACTTCTGCTCTCACGACCTCATATATAAATAGGGTTTTATTTAGCTATACAAATAATACAATAATTACCGTTCAATTCCATTCAGTAAATGACGATATTTCTTTGAAACGAGAGCTCCGCCACCCCAAGCTGCATCAACGTGGAACCACATGCTATATTTCTCGCATATATCAGCTATACTATTTAAATCATCAAATGCACCCAAAACCGTTGTGCCGGCTGTAGCGGATACCATTAGTGGACGAGCATCTTCACTTAAATATCGCTGGATTTTCGTCTCTAGATCGCCAACATCCATTTTACCTAAGTTATTTGTTGCAATTTTGCAAACATTTTCACTGCCAAATCCCATGAACATAGCTAATTTTTCCACGGAATAATGTGCATCCTCCGAAGTAAAAATAATCAACTGTTTTCCACCAAATAGACCACATTTCTGTAAATATAAATTAAAAAATTCTTATATGTACTACAACCACAAACATATTAGTTAAAGAAAAAATATGTACTAGCTAGTTAATATAAAAATTTTCTAATTTTTATGTATTTGGTATTGCTATCCCCCCCGTTTTCACATAGGCATTATACGTATTTTCACTAGCGAAACCAACCGTAAAGAACACATTTTAACGCTAATACGCGTTTAAAAAAATTAAATCGAATTTTAGGTTGCCAACCAGTGATCGGACTTTCAAAAAATTCTGTGTGGTAGAATCTGGGAAAAAATGTGGTAGATCTCTGGACTTGGATCAAACTTTGTACAAAAATTAAAAAAATTCTGCAATAATAGACTCTAAGAAAATTGAATCTATATATGAGGCGATTCACGTCAAATGTCCCAAGCGCGCTGAGCGGTGCAAAACTAGCTTGTTTTCGAATAGCAGAAAATGGGAAAAATAATTCAAAAACCATGATTTATATAGATTTTTTGTACGGGCTATCCGATGGTGTTATGCGTTTTCCAAAATTTTCCCATTTTCACGGTGAAAATTCGCAACGAGATTTTATTTGTAATTTTTCTCAATTATGGTCATTTTTAATATGGTTTTAAGTAATCTATTTCTCAGACGTTTGTGTATCGGTCGATTTGAAATTTTCACACAATAAACTGAAACCTATTCCAAAGAATTTAAGTTTAAAAAAATTTCTTAATACTTATTAAAAACAAAATG
>NW_023471945.1:0-4269 GCF_013731165.1 Rhagoletis pomonella
TTATGTTGGAATACTGGTAAACAAAATATATGTACTATATTTGTGTATTAAAAACTTTTATTTTATTGCGGAATCCATTTTATGTGCGTATTTTTGCATATTTACATGTTGTCAGGCAAATTAACATTTTATGCAAAATTCGCGTTGCTTTTTTGAATTTGTTTTCGCTATGCCATAGCCGAAAGCAGCACTGCCTTTTTTAGGTCGCGGAAATTCCGGGGCTGTTGGCAAATAATCCCGGGGTTTTCGGGATTTTTAATTTGCCGTGATGGCAATAATAGAAAATCCTTTTCCTGACCAGTATTGGCTGAATTTCTTTCTTTGTTTAATAATTAATATTTATTTTTTATAATTGTCTAGCTCATTATACATATATGCAAGAGTGAATTTTACACACAAAAATTAATGTATTCACGAAGCCATGGGCCAAATATAGTAAACTTGCGTTTTTAGGGTATCACTCTGCCGTCAGTAATTCAAGAACGATTTAAAAAAAAAATCAGTAAAATTTGCTTAGAGAAGAAGTATGGGTATCAAATTAAAGAGGAAATTATGTGGAATTAAATCAGATGTAATTTTTTGGTGCATACGGACTGGCAAGTATTGAAAATGCCATTTTCAAATTGTATCCTTGAAATTTCGCAATATTTGGTTTTGAAAAAAAACATATGTTAACGACTTATATAAACTCGATAAAATCCTCGAATTTCGTCCTTCTAACTTAATCAGTTTAAAAATTTACCTTTTCGTCCTTGTGAATCCAAACAATTTTTTTTTTTAATTCTAACGAAATTTCCTCTTTCATTTTGTACCCATATTTTTATTCTACATTACATTGAAGATTTTAAATAATTTTTGGAATTAATCATACCTTTGAAATTACAAAGTCCTTTAAAAAAATCCTGACGTCAGAGAGAAAAAATAAAAACGCCACTTTAAATAAAAAAGTAGATTTCAAACCCATTTAGAGAGATAGAAGCAATTTTTTCGATTGAAGTTGTTGAAAAATAAAGAATATCTAAATCCCGGGATTGTGATACCGACATCCCGAAAATCCCGGGATCGTAAAAAGCGAAAAAATTAACATCACAATTCGTTTTAACTGTCACTCTCTCTCTCTCTCTCCCCTCTCAGAGGATCCATTGTACTCTCGAGTAAACGAAGTTAAACTAAAACGAGACGAAGAAAGGACTAATCGGGTAAGAATTCTTGTATCAGGACAACCGAAATTATCAGATGATATAAAACAAATTGAATGTCATATTATTGCAAACGAGGAATTCACAGTAAGCTTGCATTTAATTAAATTGGGTTTTAAAATATATATATTTTTAATAGTAGTAATTTTCGATAACAGCAAACGGTGAACAAGTTAGTTCAAGCAGCGAATGCTTCTAAGCTGATTGGTACCACTTCGTGGAAGGAGCAGTTTGTGGATGCTTTAACCGTTTCAGGTAATAATTTTTTAATGATTGTGCAATCTCTAGTATAGTTTTGTATACACAGCCGAGCTTACTTCTTACCAATAGGTAGTGGCGACTTTAATAGTGAAGAGGATACTGACGAAGACGAAGTAGAGATTGATGAAGATGAAGATATCGAAGAGAAAGTCGGGCCCAGCCGAGGCGAATACTTCATGCATTTTATTTCATTATTCTGGAAAATTTGTTTTGCGGTAATTCCGCCAGCAAGTAAGTCGAGAACGAAAGCTAGCATATTATATGGATTTGGTTAGTTGGTTAGTTGCAGTGCTTCCTAGTTGTTGTTTAGGAATCAATGAGCGTGTTTTTGCGCCATTCTGATGCACTTATTGCGGGGGATATTTTGTCTATTTTGTATGTGTGTACATCCTATGTTGCTTGGTCGAACAATTTCGATTATCTTCTTCTTCGCTCTCTTCTAGATGACAGTTGCTGTTTGTCCAAGTCCTCGTGCTTATCTCGGCTGCAACAAAATAGTGATCCAAGTCAATTTCATATCCTGGGATCGTTTGTACGTAATTAGCCACCTATGTACACGTTTACCGCTGTACTGGCAAGTGATCACTGGTTTGAAAAGTACTCTAACCATTCAGTTATTGGATTAAACTTCTTTAGGGGATTTCATTAATGGCAGTGCTTGTTTAAATTACGCCAGTAAAGATCCAGCGCTGGCCTGGTATGCTACTGGAACAACGTAAATGGGACATAGGTAGGGTGACCACACTCTGATGATTTTTCTTTCGACTCATCTGGTCACCCTAGACATAGGCAAACTGGAAACACATCGTTTGTCTAAGACAACATGATACATTTTTTCGATCTGTTGATAGCTATTAAGACTGATGAATCCCTTTATGCTCCAACCTTGTGCTGCAGGCAACGATATTTTGGGCCACTGTGATGTCGTTAGCCTCAGTCCATTGTCGCACTTTTTGTCATAGAGAATAAATTTTCCGATGATAGGATCAAAGACCCCTTCCTTTCATACGCCCACAAAGTATTTGACGTCGGAATCTCCCTCCCACCGCAAATTCGACATGAAACTTGCGCTCTTTCGCGTTACAGTTCTAGGGGGCATTGCAAGGTCCTTCCTGATCTTCTGTTCTCAAACCATAGTCTTAAATAAGTTCGCAGGGGCTATCGTCGAAAGTAGGGCGTCTTACGGCTTTCTGCGTCAATCCTCACTTTGCAGCTTTTAAAATATATATAGCGCTTATCATAATTATACGAACATATACCACGATTTTTTTATATACATAGATAAAATGAGCAATACCTTAAACAGAATTTAAAAAAATAAATGGTAAGTCTTAGCTAATTCAAACTTCCACTTTCTTATACTAGACTTGAATAGGCTATAAAAGAGCATACTCAAAATCTTTTTAAAAACCTAGACATTTTTAAGAAAGTTTGTTGATTTTTTTTTTTATATTTCGCAAACTTGTAAATTTGGATTTATACAGTTTTTGTGAAAGAATGAAGTATATTTTTTACAAAAATAATTAAAATTAATTAATAAAAAAATTAATAATCAAAATTTGCCAATATGCGGGTGGCATATAATTGTGGTAAGCGCCATTAATTTGTAGTTGCACTCCCGGCACGAGAAAACTTGTTTTTTAATTGAGTCAAGACTGTTTTACATAATGCATCGATATGCTAACTATTTTCTTATCGTTGCTTATCGAGCTGAGTAACTATCTTATAATTTCAGAGCTGCATGATGGATATCCGTGTTTCTTTGTTTCAATAATTCTGATAGCGATATGCACAGCTGTGCTCGGCGATGTCGCATCGCATTTCGGTTGTACGTTGGGTGTACTCGATTCGGTCACAGCTATATGCTTTGTAGCGCTCGGTACCAGTTTGCCAGGTAAATTATAAATTATAAACTACAATCTGATTCACTCAGTTAATTAAAAGAATTAATAACTAAGTACTATAGTTACATATGTACAAGACACTGTGCGAGAAAAAATCAAAAAATTTCAAAGCACACAAAAAAAGATCAATATACATACTCCCGAAACTACGGACCAAATGTGTATAATAAACCAGCGCTTTATGTTTGTCTCTCTGACGTTATTACAAATTTTTTTTTTTTTAATTTCTTTGAAGCTTTTAAAGATATGATTCAATGCGAATTCATAAAAGGTGGTCTTAACGGAATAAGTGGATTTTTGCCGCTGTTTTGCTGAAAGTCAAAATGATATGGTTGTTGTAATTCATACTGTTACTGTGCGTGAAATATGTTAATGTAATTTTATGTTTTTGTACTTCTGCTACGAACTTATATGAATTCGCCTTGGTGGAGTTACTAGAACAGTTGAACTAATTTGCCTTCGCACACAAATGTCAATGACTTATATATCGACAGAGTGAGTAAAATTAAGCAAAAACAAAATATATGTAATTTTTTGTTTTTGGTCCAATCCCACCACCTTATATGAATTCGCCTTGATGTGTGATTTTAAAAATTCAGTGCAACGCACAATAATAATGTGAATACCGAATGAAAGAAAAAACTCTACATATTAAAAACAAAAATAAATTTTGTCTCACAAGGGCGAATAGTTTTTGGGATTGCCCCTTTTTAATTACTATTTTTTATCCTAAACTAATAAAGTTAGAAGGACGAAATTTTAGATCTTTTTCAATTCTACAGAATTTTACCTTTCATTTGGTACCCATATTGATGTTCTACATGTACATTGCGCTGCATACGCTGAATAATATCCTGGAAATATCACAGCGCCGGTGAAGAAATCCTGACCACTCAGAGAAATAC
>NW_023471946.1:0-4269 GCF_013731165.1 Rhagoletis pomonella
TTGATAAATGGGGGTTAACATACCAAGGCCAACGTGACAAAATCACCCTCGAAGATTTCATCTTTCTATTGGGCCACCTCCGTTTGCAGTATGGATACTCATGGGAAGACATGATGCGTGAATTCCATCATCTACTCGCCGGAGACGCCCAGGAGTGGTACTGGCTGTTTATAAAAACGAACCACGTATCTGATTGGCCAAATTTGCAGCACGCGCTCTTATGTGGGTTCGGTTCGCATCGTAACGATTACGAGCTACGTCGAGATCTCGCCGAACGCCGTCAGCAGCCTGGGGAATCGGTCGACGCCTTTTTCCATGCGATTGATATGTTAAGATCGCGTCTACACAGCCCCATACCGGAATACGAGGCCGTAAAAATCATCAAATGCAACCTCCGGGAATTCTTGGCGCGAATGGTGTACCCGATGACGTTTCACACCGTAGAGCAGTTGCGAGTTGAATGTATCGAAGCGGAGCGGAGTTTTTTCGACACGGTATCGGCCAGCGACAGGCGGAGTGTACCAACAGCGAGCACACCAGGTGCATGAACTTGCTTACCCAGACTGCAGCGACCACCGATTCAATGACGATGAGGGTCAAGTCATCGTCGACGAAGTGAGTCCAGCTTGGCAGCCAATGTGCGCGGCAATCCGTGCCGTCCAGCAGCGTAAGAAGCCGCTGACTTGCTGGAACTGTGGACAAGAGGGGCACTCTTTCACGGATTGCATGTCTGCAGCGAAAAATATTCTGATTTAAATGTGGCAAGCCGGAATGTATAACTCCAAAATGTCCGAAGTGCGCGGCGGGAAACGTAGCCCGGAGCGCGACAAGACCGGAGGAGTCGCGCCCTCAACAAACTCCGGCGGAAAAATAGAGCCTTGTAAGGAAAACATAGCAGCAGCGTCCGCAAGCACCTGGGATGAAAGACTGAAAAGGCGCATAAAATTACGATATTAAAACGAAATCCCCTTGTTAACTTAAAAATTAATTCTATCGCAAAACTGATCGCTGGGAGGTCTCTGGAAGAGCGAATACGTCATTACTATAGTGCTCGACAGCGCATTTTTCAGCAACACCAACTTAAAGGAGCTCGACGCATAACCAGGAAAGTGCAGAAGGCGCGTGAACGATATCAGAAGCGTAGATCGGAACGCCTCCACGTTGCGGAAGCAGTTAAAAGCGCGGATACAAACGACCCTCGCGTTTTCGCCGATGTAGAAATACGAGGAAGAATTATTAGGGGTCTCCTAGATACAGGTGCCTCGATAAGCATCCTAGGGAAAGGCTGCAGGGAATTAATTGAGGATCTGGACCTCGAAATTCAACGCTTTGTGTCCACGGTGAAGTCGGCCTCTGGACAAAGCCATGCTGTACTGGGCAAAACTACGGTAAACGTCAAACATAGAGATCAAGACGCAAATTAACTTTCTACTTATGTCCTTACCTGGAACAAGTCGCATACTTCGGTATTGATTTTTGGATCATCGGTGTGGCGGAATTGGAAGCTGAGAGACTCCACCAACTCTCGACGAAAACCACTGAAAGGGATCTGGCGATGCACGAGCTTTCGCCGGAACAATGCCAACGGCTTGACTCAGTGAAGCAAAAGTTTCGAAGTTTCGAAGAGCACGGCCTTGGCCCGACGATCGTTGAAAAACACACAATCCAACTTGTGAAAGGTGCCGTGCTATTTAAGGACAGGCACTATCCGATGTCCCCGGCGGTTCAAGCGCTTGTATATAAAGAACTGGATGAGATGCTGAAATTAAAAGTGATAGAGGAATGTGAGAGTCCTTGGAATAATCGAACTACTATTGTCCGAAAACTAAGTAAAAACAGATTTTGCTTGGATGCAAGGAAACTCAACGCGCTGACGGTGAAAGATGCCTACCCGCTGCAAAATATCGAAGGCATTCTAAGTCGAATCGATCATACGCACTACATAAGCAGCATAGATTTAAAACATGCTTTCTGGCAGATCGAGTTGGACACGGATAGCAAGCAATACACGGTGTTTACTGTCCCGGGACGGCCTCTTTACCAATTTTGCGTTATGCCGTTTGGACTTAGTAACGCCGCGCAAAGGCTATGTCGTTTAATGGACAAAGTAGTGCCACACAGACTTAAGCAGAACGTCTTTGTATATTTGGATGATCGTTTGGTAATCTCGGAGGACTTTCAATCTAGAACTGCTGGAAGAAGTGGCGATCTGTTTCGAGAAAACAAATTTGACGATCGGACTAAAAGCATCACATTTTTGTTTCAAAGAATTAAAAGACCTTGGGTATATCATTGGAGCAGGAGCGCTGAGGACAGTTCCAACAAAAATAGAGGCCATCCGAAAAATCCCGATGCCAAAAACCTCACGAGAAGTCCGGAAGTTTCTTGGTACTGCTGGGTGGTACAGGCGTTCATTAATAATTTCGCGGCGCTGTCAGCTCCGCTCACGGATACCCTCAAGAAGAGCCAAAAATTTGTAGTGACTCCAGCCGCAATCGATGCCTTCAACGCGCTGAAACAGGCGCTTACAACACCGCCGGTACTTCGTCATCCAGACTTTCGCAAGCGATTTTTCATCCAGTGCGATGCGTCCGATCTAGGCGTAGGCGCAGTTTTATTTCAAAAAGAGGAAGACGGTTCGGAGTGTCCCATTGCCTTCTTCTCGCAAAAATTAAATAGCTGCCAACGAAATTACAGCGTGACGGAGAAGGAATGTCTCGCCGCCGGATTAGCTGTTAAACGTTTTCGCCCATATGTGGAAATGATGGCCTTCTCAGTGGTCACCGACCACGCGAGTCTGAAGTGGCTGATGTCCCTCCGTGATTTAAACGGACGCCTGGCTCGATGGTCGCTTCAATTGCAATGCTATGACTTTGAGATCGAACATCGCAAAGGCACAGAAAACATTGTGGCGGACACCCTTTCGCGCTGCATCGAGGAAGTTACTGCCAGCGAATACCCGGTATTATCTTTTGACACCACTGAGTTCGAATCCGAGGAATACCAGGAACTAAAAAAATAAATTGAAGAAAATACAAGCAAATTACCAGATATAAAAATCGAAAGCGGCTATATTTGTAAACGTACCGTGTTTTCCAAAAGTGATGAGGAGCAGGAATTCGCCTGGAATCTGTGGATCCCATCATCGCTTACATCGACACTCATAGCCGAAGCATACGAGCCGTAGAGTTAGGCGCATGGCGGGATAGGTAAAACGCTGCATAGACTCCGTCGGTTTTATTATTGGCCGAGGATGGCTTCCCAAATCGCAAATCACATCAAAAACTGCGTGATATGTCAACAGTGCAAAGCCCATAATTACACCTTGAATCGAGGTATAGGAAACGAAGTAGTAACGGACAGGCCCTTTCAGAAACTATACGTCGACTTTTTAGGCAAATACCCGCGGTCTAAAAGAGGCAACGCATACATTTTCATTGTCGTGGATCATTTTTCAAAATTCACCTCGGTGCACGCAGCCAGGGCGTTACGCCCTATTTTGCGTTATTCGGACAGAACATGTTCACGTCGGGAAATGACTATATGCTTGCGCGGAAATTGTTGTCGTTAGGCGCCGTAGAAACAAATATTGTGAACCGCGATGATAAACTGCAATTACTGCGCGAAAAAATTAAAAGTAGATTACACACCGCATATGAACAAAGCGCGCGGCGATACAATAAACGAAGTCGCGGAGTGCACTTTAGGCCCGGTCAAGAGGTGTACCGACGAAACTATGTGCTTTCCGACTTCAAGAATAATATAAATGCTCAATTTTGCCCCAAATACAGAAAGTGTCGCATCGTCAAGCCCATAGGCAACACCATGTTTGAACTGGAAACCCTACAAGGCAAGTCATAAGGAGCGAGCGTGTAGTTCTTTTTTTAATTTTTATGCCCGGCTGAGTCAGTAGAACATGAGCTATAATTATCTCAGGGTGTGGGCGTGACCTACGCTGGGCGCCTTTAACAGATGTTAACTCCAAGTACCTTTTTAGTAAAAAAAATGTAACAGATAGGCCGTATTTCAATATTGAGACTGCACACGAATTTCATCACCTTATCAGGCTTTCGTCGCAGCTGCAAGCCGATAAGTCGGTGCGTTGTTATGTGAGCAGCCCCCGTCGAGTTCACTTATCTCGCGCTGCTTGCAATTTTATTTTCTTTGTTATGATCAGTGTTGCCAGGTCTTCGTCATGAGAAAACGTCCCTCTTGGTCTGAAAAAAAACGTCATTTCCTACCCAAAAACGTCTTTTTCAAATGAATGTA
>NW_023471947.1:0-4269 GCF_013731165.1 Rhagoletis pomonella
CGAGTATATTTGGGAAATCCCTCAAGGTTTCGAGGATAATCGTAACAGTATATAAAACCCGCTGGCAACTCCGCTGCCAACCAATTTACATTCTAGAATTGACAGCGGGCGAAAAGGTAGCGCTGAATGTGACAAAGTTTTGATTTAATAAAAAAAAGGAAGTTACCACAAGACGGTGAAGTGAGTGAAAAAAAAAGATTTGGAGTGAACAATTAACAGTGTTCGCGTTAAAATAGCGCAAGTGGGGAGGAAGGTGGACTCCAGGTGTACAAAAGGAAAGGACTGCTAGCATCCGTATGGTACGCGATTGGGTGCTCCAACAGCAACATATCCCATTGATAGCAACCGCCGGCTACATTGAAGTAGGTAAGTTTTCTTATAATTATTAAGTACCGTGCTTATACGAGGCATTAATAAAATGTATAAACAAGGTAAAAGATGCGTATTCATGGTCGAATTGCTAAATCGAAACTAATAAAGTGCAGTTTCTATCTGACTCAGTTTAACGAAATGGCAAAACGAGTGTGGAAATGCACCGATTTTCGTTAGATGTGTTTTTTTTTGGTAGTATCATGCTTGATGCTTAAATTAAGTAAATCTTACTTTACTCGCGTAGTTAAGGGTATAAGTGCTGAGGTAAAGTGGACAAAACAACCGCAGGCTACGAAGTCCGGGGTGTCGAAACTGCGGCACATACAAACACTTATATGCAAATGTCTACACGAAGTGGCTACTACAGTTTAAGAATCCAGAAGGACAGCTAGCTCGGTGGATTGAGAGACTGCAAAGTTATGACTTCGCTATTGAGCACCGCAAGGGAAGTGTCCACGGTAATGCTGATGCCATGTCCCGCCGACCATGTAGCCTGGAATGTAAACACTGCTCAAAAGCTGAGGGAAAAGAGGACATTATAGACGTCCGTCTAACGACAATAACACCAGCGGAAGAGTGGAAGGAAGAACAGCTACGGAAGTGTCAGCAGGAAGATCCAGATCTGGAGCTTTTGATGCATGGACTGGAGGTAGACAGGAGGCCAACTAAGGAGCAAATAGCAGCGGAAAGCCCCATCGCAAAGGCGTACTGGGCACAATGGAACAGCTTAAAATTAATTACTGGCTGTTTGCATAGGGTATGGGAAAGCGAAGATGGCCAGTGCTCCCGCAACCTGATAGTAGTTCCAAGGGTAAGAATTCCGGATGTACTCAAGGAATTCCACAATGGTCCTAGTGGAGGGCACCTGGGAATCACGAAGACCCTGGAGAAGGTTAAGCAGAGGTTCTATTGGGTTGGTTGTCGGCAATCGGTCGCAGAGTGGATTGCTAACTGCGCGGAGTGTATTGCAGCTAAGGGGCCGAAATCCAGAAGTCATGGCCAGATGAAGCAATATAACTCAGGTGCACCTTTCGAGCGGATTGCCATGGATGTAGCCGGTCCATTTCCTATGAGCGCACAGGGAAACAAATACGTCCTTGTGGTTATGGACTACTTTAGCAAATGGCCGGAGGTATACCCGATTCCAAACCAGGAAGCTAAAACAGTAGCGGAGGTATTCACCTACAATTGGGTTGCGAGATACGGTGTACCTATAGAGCTGCACTCTGACCAGGGAAGAAATTTTGAGTCCGCAGTGTTCCAAGAGATGTGCCAGATACTGGGTATCCGGAAAACTCGAACGACGGCTCTTCATCCCCAATCAGACGGCATGGTGGAACGGTTCAACCGAACCCTGGAAGAGCATTTGCGGAAGGTCGTGGACAAGAATCAAAAAGATTGGGATGTCCGCATACCCTTGTTCCTGATGGGATACCGGTCAGCAGTACATGAAACAACGGGTAAAACTCCTGCAAGGCTAATATTCGGCAGTGAGCTCCGTTTGCCTAGTGATCTGAAGTTTGGGGTGACTGGTGATGCTAGAAGAATTGGAAAAGAGACGTCAAACCTCCTGGAAGAGGAGCTGAGAGAGATACATGCTCTTGTGAAACAGCGCACACAAATTATGAGTGACAAGATGAAAGCCAGGTATGATAAGGCGATGAATTCCGAGGGTTTCCAGGAAGGAGATTTGGTGTTGCTGTACAATCCACAATGAAAGAAAGCTTTGTCCCCAAAACTACAATGCAACTGGGAAGGTCCGTACAAGGTCGTAAAACGGCTAAATGACGTAGTGTATCGGATCCAGACCGTTGGGAGACCAAGAAATAAGATGAAGGTGGTCAACTTGGAAAGGCTTGCAGCGTTTGGAACCGCAAGTGTGTCTGATCGGGACGATCAGACTTAGGTGGAGGGCAGTGTGGCGAATACTGCGGCAACATTTAGCGAACAACGAGAAATAGGCAGAATGTTCGAGGAATGACGTAGAATGTTCCACAAAGAGAAACGCCAAGTTGGATGAACACTGCGAACAGCGAGAGAAAGAGAATGAGCGATGAACTTCAGAACGTTCGAGAGTTGCCATGCGTACGAGCGCAGGTATATAAGAGCCACGACACAGCGGAGTTGGACAGTTACAAGTCAGCAAGCTACAAGTAAAGTGAGCAGAGAAGTGACTTGCGAATAAGCAAGCTATAAGTTAAATTGTGTTAACAAGTTTAGAAAAGCATTGTTATTGCTTTAACAAGTATTGTAAAGTATTTTTACTGTATTAGCAAGTATTGTAAATTGTTTGTTGTACAATAAAGTTAATTGTACTACAATTTGGTCATCGTTAGCATTTATTTAAGAATCCAGCGATACGAACCGGGAGATTTGGGAAATCCGGACGAGGTTTCAAGGATAATCGTAACAATACTTTATTCTTCGGCATATAGCGCACCCGGTAGCATGTCAGAAATTTCACCATCTCATATTTTTCTAGAGCGTACGGCAACGCTAAAATTGCATGGAAGGTCTGCCATTTTGCGATAGCTGTGTTCCTTGCGGACAGTGTCGCTAACTGTCACTAGTTCCAGCAGGTCTGTTCGTCTATTTTTTTTTTGTTAATAAACACTTTCCCGCGGACAGCTACGTTTTCCTGAGTACTAAAGGCAGGTTTTCATTAGGTATGGATCACTGACGCCAAAAACACTGCCTTCATCTGACAGCTTTCCATTTGATGTTAAATGCGTTTTCATTACCGCAGTGCAAGTCAAAGACTGTCAGATGATTGACGTTCCGTTTCCATTACTGACGTCAAATATGAGGTTAATTTTTACAAAAAGTGTAGAATACCGACCTTTTAGCTGTAGAAACCCAAGGGTGTAATTTGGTGGAGCTCTTCATGCTGATTTTAACCTTACCAAAGTTGTTTGGCGCGGGTGAGAAATTGAGAGGATATATGAGGTTAAGTTAAATTTTTTCGATACTTTGAAATATCAATATTTTATGAACTACACAGCCGATTAGACAAAATAAAATATGATGATTATATCAAAATAAAGATGATTAGTTTATCTTTCAGTTGATGTACATAATTTTCCTGATTTTTTTTATATTTTCAAGTCAGAAATACCAAGAAACAAAAAAAAAATAAATTAATTAAATCTTTTTTAATAAATTACCTTTTGAAAAAAAAAAGGCATAAATAATGCTACAGAAATTTATATTATTTAGAAAGTTCAAGTTATCACCTTATATAGAAAGGTTTGTTATAGCGCAAAATTTAACGAAAGTAGTGGTAAAAATCGAAATTGTATATATATATATATTTTTTTAATAGCGTTTACCAAAAATTTGTTTTCAAAATGGTAATAGTAAATACGTTGCAAAAAAAAAAATTATATTATTTTTTTTTTAATTTTATATTAGAATTATATTTGAATTGGCACCAATACTTTTCTAATCGTTCAAGTAGCTTCCGAGATATTAAATAATGACAACTAGGAAAGTTGAAGTTAACCGGTTAAACTTCAACTTTCCTTTTCTTGGATTTTTGCTTGCCCAGATAATTTGGGCACGGCAACCCCAGATTTTTATTTTTTTGATATTCCTCCTTACACTGCGGCAAATTCCATTTGGAACAGTAACGGAACTAGTCCAAATGACGCAGTGCCCGTTATTCTTCCAAATGGAATATTCCCGCAGTGCAAGGGTATTGTGGCGAATACTGCGGCAACACAAAGCGAACAACGAGAAATAGGCAGAATGTTCGAAGAATGACGTAGAATGTTCTACAAAGAGAAACGTCAAGTTGGATGAACACTGCGAACAGCGAGAGAAAGAGAATGAGCGATAAACTTCAGAATGTTCTAGAGTTGCCATAAGTGCCAGCGCAGGTATATAAGGGCGCCGCCA
>NW_023471948.1:0-4269 GCF_013731165.1 Rhagoletis pomonella
GAAATATAGGAATACGGGCGGCAATAAAGGAAGAAGAAGTTTCACTTCAGTAGCTCGTTGGATCAAAATACCATTTTTATATTTCTTAATCACGAACAAACAAATTGCAGCGAAGTGTATCATTAACATTTACTGTTGTTAGCAATTTCTACAAAAGCTTTGTAGGCCATATTTACCAGCAGCAAGAAATTAGTCAAGTATAGAAATAGAAACATACTTATATATACATAAAAATCTACATATATATGTATGTGTGAATATGACCTACATTGGCCTTGAAAACCCACTTCATATAAAATAATTAATTCAACGGGTCTACGTAGCTGTATTAAATCATACATCTCCACTTATATGCAGGCATACTTATATATGTAAATACATTTCTACACGCAAGTATGTATTTCACACATTCATACATACATATGTATGTACATATATCGTGCAACCAAGCCACGCTACTGCCGCTAACATAAACTTAGTTTTAAACCGATCAACTGTTAATTGTCTGTTAAATGCTTCTGTTAGCTACTACAGAAGCGCATCCGCCCACGAATTAATACACTCGCACAAAACACATTCCTACAAGTACTGTTTACACGAATACAATGCAAAAGAAGTACTGGTACATATGTATGTTTGTCGATGCGGCAAAAAAAAAAAAGTTCCGCCCAATTGTGCTAAGTGTTTTAATTAACACTTTCGCCGCCATATTTGCGTAGTACGAGCGTGTTCTTGGGCCAATCGCATATACGCACACACACACACATCTAGTAATAAAAGCGGTGTGCTCTTTTATCGACTATATCGCTGTCTTAGAATAATTGGCGCCTGCTCTCAATGGTGTGTGACTGCGGTATTATTAAAGTATACTTATGTATGTAGGTATGTACGCATGTAAATGGAAATAAATTAAATTGTAAAGGCCTGTATGCAGTTCTCAAGAAAAGCTGAAATTACATACAAACTGACGTACAAGAAATGGCTAAGAAATTTTCTTGAGTCAAATTTCCTTCAGGCAGTACGCAGTTCTTAAGAAATTTGCTACGCTTTTTACTACGCTTTTCTAAAGTTTTTTTGTGAAAAAAGAGCACAAGGCAACCCAGGTGTGCAACAGAAATATATGCCCGTTCCATTATTTCTTGAGGAAAGAGTGAGGCAACAGGCTGTGAAGTATCAAAAATGTCAAAATTCCTTGGACACACACACGAAATAATGGAAATTTTTGTCTTGACCGATTTCTTGAGAGCTGCATACCAGCCTTAAAGAAGAAAAAGCACAGGAACTTTGTAAAATCCCGAACCGTCGAACAAAACGACTCTTCGACTCCGTAGTCATGGATAGATAATGAGACCAACTAAATATTTCATAGATCAAAGAAATAAAGCTTCCATGTTGTAATGCTGAAATAATGCTGCCATGTTAGCCTCGCAACGGTTGGACAGTATAAAAGAAAGTGTGGAGTTGATTCTACTTCATCTTCCTCTTGACAGCTGATACAAAAGGGATCAGTTGAAATGCCTTGTCTTACCGCTTGAATACCAATCACACAATGGTCCCGTCCGAAACCCCATCACTAGCCCTTGAGAGGTAACGTGCTATTCGGCACCTTTAAGGGGTAACGATGGGTCACTCGTGTCTTGCGCTACAAAATCACAATTGAAATAAATGAATTTACACGTATCACATTGTGATTGTTTTTAAATATTTTATTTTCTGTCTTTGTTTTAAAGTTTATTTTTTTTATTTTTCCACATGAATTGCCATTATACAAGAAATCATTTTTGTACGCATATAAATATTTAAGGAAAAATCAACAAACCTTCGGGCGTATTAATAAGAATTCTTAGAAAGATTTTGATTAGGCAGCAATCGAACGAACGGTGGGGATTTAATGGCATTGATTACTAAATAATTTGAGTTAAATTGTTGCACAGGCAGCAACTCTCTTCGGAAAAGTAAAACCTTATTGCACATCTACAGCCCAAGCACTTTATTTTTACACCTAATTTTTGAAAATCGACCGAATTTAATGACCTGCACAAAAAATCCCTTCGCGTATTATATATATAGATATAGATTAGAGAAACAAATATTTATTCTCAAGGGAACTTTTAAGCGCCATGTTTGAAATAAATAGGTTAAATTTTTTTTTTATTATAAATAGAGGCAAGATTTCGAACCCGGTTCCATTAGAATGATAATTTGAACGAAGACTATACCAATACTTTTGGTTCGATGTCGTATCGGTAAGTCGAATAATCTTTTTACTAAATAGACATTCAATGAATTTACAAATTTTTTTAATTTCCATGATATTAGAGTGTATAATTCGTTATTACAAAATAATGTAGATATTTATATGTATGTTTGCTTTAAATTTTTGTAGTCCAACGACTTGTCGTCGAATTAAGTTTTCCCTTATACCTTTCCCCTTTTATTGTTGACCAACACTTGATGCGGTTAGTAGTTAATTACTACTAAAAGGATAATCATGTCACTGCCTAGAAGTGCGTTAATGCGTTTTCCTAATTTATTTTAGAAGTATTTGCACTTATATTTATTTACCCCAGCCTCTTTCGAGTTTTTCTTTGCTTTCGCTAAAATTTCTTGCGGCAAAGTCAGTGTATGTAACGGCGGATGAAAGTACCTATTTATGTATGTATGTATGCATATGTATAATGCGGCTTTTGCACTTTTATTCGTTCTAGAATCTAGATCCATCATCATAGAAAAATTGGTAGATATATATACATACATATACTATTAATTATCTGAATATAGTAAGTACTTACATGTAAATGAATATCAATTAATTACTCAAGGTTCAATATTGATGATTATGATTATATTGTATTTTTTTGGTTAGTTCTTTCCTTTTGGTGTATTGTCTGTTTATGTACATATACTAAATACCACCTTTGCAGATGTTGAATAACATTTTTCGACAGGATTTTTTTTATTTAAAGAGCGGACATGACATGCAAAAATAATTCTTGTATATATGCAGACTATGAAAGGTGTTGTGTTAGACCGTAAAACATAGGCATAGTCGTGTTCTCATTTCTGTGATTTTTTTTTATGTAGTACATACATACGTACATATATACATCCCATTCGTCCTTCCATGATCTATGATATCAATATTAACATTTTTTTGCATAGATTTATTATTTTCACATAGATTTCATTGCTTAAAAACACCAATTTTGTAAAAAAAAAAATACACAGTTATCGCATTCATATAATGAAAACATCGCCACTATTATCAGTTTATTGTCGTCCTTACAACATACGATATACTAAAACCTGTTTCAACTGAGCTCCACTGGCTATCGCTGGAGAAATACATAATATATGGCGCAGTTGCTAGAAATATTAAAACCGTTCATAAATTTAGATTGCTTTTTTTTACTAGCGCAGCAACGTCGTTAGGTACTCACCAACTAGCACCTGACTTGTTGTTAGACCCAGTCCACAGTAGTAAGTCGGCTGGAAATCCATATTATCCCTGAACATCGCATTCGGTATCATCAGATAGTCGTTTTGCCGACCCTCTGTGTATATAGTTGGGTGGCAAGATTCGTCATAGTATAGGCCATCTTGCTCCGCGGAAAGCGAAAATCTATTTACAGTATACCTAAATCAAACAAAAAAAATCGCAATTATTTGGCCACACAAAGAGTTGCTTACTTGCGCATTCTTAAAGACTTACTCAATCATCGTTGTGCCTGGCAATGGTTTTATGCAGATTGTATATTTCATATCTGCCAAATAGTAGTCGCTTCCGAAACTTTTAATTTGGCCCGCCGGATCTCGGAAGTACTGCAAGCAACCGGGTGGTGCTAATAAATCCAAATCGCTATGCTTTGTAGAGAAAATCGTACGCAAATCCTGTAGATTTGTTTGGCCCATAAAGGGCAGCAAAACGCCATTACCAACGCGTTTTTTCGCCGCTGGACACTCTAGCTGTGTGACCACCAAGTACCATGTGGATAGTGAATATTGTGTGGGCAAACTGAAGTCCAATAAGATTTGTGAAGCACCAGCTGCCACATTGAATGGCAAATACAAGTGTTGACCATTATTTTCTCCACACAGTGTGTAGCCGCCCACCGAAAAGGAGTCGGTGCAGGTCAGTGTGGCCGAGGCTGTGTCCGCGGTTGGGGTGCGCAACTCAAAGCGCTGAAATTCGATAAGCAGTTGACAGACATTACTGCTGTATGGTGTAATTGTGTATTGACATGACGTTGGCAGCTGGACGGGATTTTT
>NW_023471949.1:0-4268 GCF_013731165.1 Rhagoletis pomonella
TCCACTCCCAATATTTTATTGAGATTCTTTTTAAAACTTCCCGGGGTCAATAGGGCCTTAGCAACTGCGATCTATTGTTATATAAGAATGATTAATTGCCGTGTAACGGAGTAATCTTACCATGTCTTGCTTACGTATTCATTTTTGTTGTCTTCCGATAAAGTTTTTTTCGACTGACTCTAATTCCTCCTGTGAATTTATCGGGAACATAGTTACAAATGGTCTTGCGCTCATCGGTGGCTGATCCAATTTTTCCTGCATGCGCTTTTCTTGTGTTCGAAGTAGGTTGCATTGTTCCTTTATTAGCTTTACAATGACAGTATTCTGCTTTGTAAGCGATTCTTAATAAAATTAAAACATTAGATAAAAGACAGTGCAGATAAACATTTCAAAATGTATATATTTTACCTTTCAGCTGAGCTACTTCTTGCCGCAATGCTGCCGTTTCATTGGTAAGTTGTTCCACTTCTTCATTTAAATCCATATTTTCTGAAATTTAACGTTACACACGTTGTATATATACTGCAACGACTTTTTATTTAATGGTTTTAAGAAAATTAGGATAAAGTGCATTTAAAGGTTTTCTATTAATATAACTCCACAATGCAACCATGTAGTGCACCACACACATACGTGCACATTTTCAACATACCAAACAAATGGTGGTGTGTTGAATATGTGTTAGCAGGTTGAATTAATTTCGCTTGCAAATTAGATTTATAAACAAAGTTTTTGAGATGTTCTTGCGTACACAATGAACCATTTATTCAATCAATACAACGCATACATGCATACGGACACAAATTAAGCATTACATCTCAAGTTTTAATAAATTAACAAGCAATAGCTGTATGGGCGCTGTGGCCCGTTTCTTTTTACTGTGAAGAAAATTCATTTCTGCTGCTTGGTATGCTTTGTTAATTTTATAATTTAACTGAGTGAAATATTTACCACTTTCTCCCAACACTTTTTACTATTTATTTAAAACTTTTCTGATCTAATTTAAATTTTGTAATTTAAAGTTTGTAAACAAGCACGGTCAAATGTCGTACGCCCTTTGACATTCCGGGTTTGTTGGTGATGTCCCGTGGTGAAAATCACTAAACTAAAGTTATGTACACTTGATTTTACATTTAACCCTAAAATGGACATAGTTATGGTATTCACATCAGTGTGGCCAGGTGAACTTTTTTGAGGCTAGATTCTGCAATAGAAGGGTTTAGAATCGTCATAAAAAAATAGGAAGGTAAAACCGCTGAGAGGAATTTTTCAAATTCTTGACGTTTGCAAACAATTTAGTTTTAAAATTTTACACAAAAAACTCACACACACATTCTCATTTTCAATCTCAAACAACAACAACTTTGAACAATTCCTTTTTTACTCTCAATTTTATATGATTTTAAAATGTTGACAAACTTCAAAAAAAAATCATGGCCGACGAACTGAGAGAACGGCTTTACCTAATGACAGGTGACATTTTTGCATGCACGGCTATACCATTTTTACGTGGAAATCAAAAACCAACATAATTCTACGTATGTAATGCTGAGCATTGGATAACCGCTTACAGCCGAAGCTCATTTAATTTCCAAAATGTGCCAACACGTGCCAAAAGTGTCCAAAGCGTGAGGAACGCAAAAACGACATTTCGTGCCCGGAATCAACATATCAGCTCTATACAATGATTTTGGGTGTAGTTATCTTATATGGCTAATAAAATTTCCAAATAACTACATTTTCTGAAAATTCTGTGATATTTTCCACTTTTTTTATAAAATTTGCTTTCGGATTTTAACAGCTGTTATTCCAAATTGCCTTTTTGCGCATTTGTGCCCGGAAAAAAGTCCGGGCTGTTTCGTGCACAAAGAAGAAGACATTTACGATCCAAAAATTGAACGTATTCGTATTTTTCTAGCATAAGAAATGCTTTTTGGGCTATTTTGGGCACCCGCGGCTACCAGCGGGCTCGTGTGGAACAAACCTATTAACTCTTTCCATCAACTATGGTGCCTACTTTTCCATCACTGATAAAAAATGTCAACGATCTTAATTAAAAATTCAAACTACAATTTTAATTAAAGAATTAGAAGTTTGTTTGAAGTTTAATATTTTGATATTTGATACTTTCTTACCTAATGCGATTTGTTAAACAGGTGGCAACCCTCCTATAGTTCAGCTAAGAAACAACACTTTTCATAACCATTTCGGTTGATACCCATTTTGTAATAATTGATTTATTCATTTTTTTTAATAAATTAAATATAAGTTTCTAAAGGTGGCAACTCAATTTCAATAATTTGAAAATCGAGCGAACAAAAATGCCTTCGCGTATTATATAAGGCGCGTTTCATACCAAAATGGGTGGGGTTTACACTTCATGTGTTTGATTTACAGTAAAACCCGCTTAAGTACCTCACGAAAAATGTCAACTTTTTATGGTGCTTTGGCGGGTTGGGTACTTAAAAGAGTTACATCTTCTTGTTAACTTACATAAATACTTGAATAATAACATTTAATAGTTTAAAACCAAAATCGTAGCATTATGTGAATACATAAACATGTAAAGAAAAACTTTATTAACAAAATATTTAGTACAATGGCATATCATTTTTACAAGACTTAAATTGTTTAAAAAGTCAAAGTTGGACATATCATTTTGTACCAAATTCACAATAATATTGTTTGCCACTTATGTTTATTTATTAATTTTTAGGATTTTTCAATCAATTAAAATGCAGTTCATTCCCTAACAAATACCATATAAACCTAAGCTTAAGATTTGGTAGAACACTTAAAAAAATCATCATAATTTCAAACTTTTTTTCCAGAAGTGTTTTTTGAGTATACAGTTTTTTAGCCCATTCCATTTTAATGTAATAATGTGCAAGTTTCAAGTGGCTAAAAGCATGATAAAAATATAGTAAGGTAGAACCGCTGAGAGTCACTTTTAAAATTCTTGACGTTTCCAAACAATTTAATTTTTAAATTTACTCACAAACTCACACACACATTTTCATTTTCAATCTCAAGCAACAACAATTTCGAACAATTTCAATTTTTTATTTTCACTTTTATATGATTTTAAAATGTTGGGAAACATCAAAAAAAAAATCATGGCCGACAAATTGAGAGAACGGTTCTACCTTGCTATGTTTTTATCATGGCTAAAAGTTACCGTTGATTTTTTAGAATTTGTTTACCGAAGGTGTGTGGCGCTGCTACTGAATTTCAAAATACATAAATATTTTAAGGAATTTTAAAAGAGCACTTAAAAGGGAAAAATTATAAGTAAAATTGTAAATGGGGCATGAAAAATTGAGGTACTAAGGCGGGTTGGGTACATAAGCTTGGAGGTATTTAAGAGAGGGATTTTCTTCAGAATACATTAAAAAATGCATGGTGTCCAAAAATGTTGGATACTTAAGCGGGGGGTACTTAAGCGGGTTTCACTGTATTTAAAATTTTTAGGGTTGATGGACAAACATAAATAATACATAAATATGAAATTTGAGCTTGAATTCACACATACACACATCAAAATTCTCTATAAAAAGAAGTAATAAATTTCTTTTTTGAAAATATTCCATTTCAAAAAAAAAAATTTAAAAAAATCACAATGGTAGCTCTGAGTATTGCGCAATATTTACAGTGACGAGCAAAACTGTAACATGGTGTAACACTTTTTATTTCAGCCACCGCCATTATTCATAGACGCACACCCCCAAAAACTCTTACAGAGTTTAAGCGGCAAAGCCACAGCGCTACAAGCCGTAGGGACTCTGCATGACTTACAACCATGCAGAGGTGGTAACTGATGGTTATCATTGGCTCCGACGCCTACCCGAAACATTTTTGCTTTAATAAATTTTTATGCAAATACATTCTCCTGGTCCTGCCCTCACACTGAGTTATTCACTATGTATATACATAATCTATTTAGTCAAAACGCTTTTGTTATTCACTTTGTTTACAGTCAAATTTAGCGTTAAGCTGGAACTTCATAAACAAGCGTGCAGACATTTAAAATTAATTTGAAGTATTTTTCAAAAAAGTGGAAGCATTCAAACGAAAAAATTTTTTTCTTTCATTTTTCAACATAAATAATTAGCAAACTATTGCTTTTCTAAAAAATCGCCACGGACAGATCTCTCATTTAAAAAAAATAGAAACATAAAAGTATTTCATACTTGGGCTCTAAAAATTGACTTGTCCACTGTTACCTTTTTTGTCCCACTGTGCGCTCTACCTTTGCAATTGAGGGAATG
>NW_023471950.1:0-4268 GCF_013731165.1 Rhagoletis pomonella
AAAACGAACAAATCTGAAATAATCTAATTAAGTGGATCTACATATATACATATTTATAAGTTCTTTATTTGCTAAAATTATTCAGAAAATAAATAAAAGTGCGTATAGGCGGTAAAGTAAAAGCAGAGTTATTGATGTTTCGTGGTCCAAGCAGTACGTACATATGTATTTATGCTGAGAAAGATCTATCGATGATTCTAAATTTTGTATGCTTTGGCTAATCTAAATGAAATGTATTTATATGGAAGTCTAGATAACTTAAAACATGGCTAAAGTTTCGTTCCCTTGGCTTGTTCTATTCGCCATATCTCTTTGATATCCTACTTCGATCCACCTCTTCAGTAATTTCTTATCTAAACCATTCCTACCGACCGAAACTGCCAATACCGAATAAAAAAAAAAGAGTTCCCACTTCAACACAGCGTTGGATATCTTTTCAACCTTTCTCACTTCTTTACTGCAGGAGCCTTATCTAACTGGATGAAGGTTAAGAAGTACTATACTATCCGTATCAAGCAGTTTTTCCTATGTTGTCCATTTTGGGCATCAAATATTACATCTGCTTGGCTTTGACTCGCCGCACAGGCACCTTAGAAAATGGTATTTATCTCCGTAAACTAATGAATGCAACTCTTTCATATACTAAACAATCTCAGGACTCATAGCATACAGATGGACCTTCAACGACATTCACGGTCAGATATCCCCAAGCTTGAAAGAATTTTCGCCCTGTGAATGCCGTAATCAGCAACTGTGGCAGAGAGACTCACATGAGACCCAGTCCAAAAATCGAGTTTTTATTAAATAAAATTAGCTTTGAAAAATGTTGTCCAAAAAATTATTTCCAATTATAGAAAAGTTAAGCTTAAAAGATCTGCATAAAAATATTATCAACGGAATCAAAATAATGCGCGTTTTGGGGGCATTTTCAGATCGGTCCAGCTCACATATATCTTAATATTTTTACGAAATATTTTATCGAAAGCCTTAAACTATAATAAATTACAGAGTTCCGGTGGAAAACCCTAACGTATTTTTGGTGCGGTACCCTAATGTATATATGTATTTAGTATAGTTGATATAATGAATTCAGCGCACTGTGGGAAACTCAAAGTAAGAAACACTATTTGTTATTCAAGACACTTAAGCTGAAGCTAACTGTTTAGAGCAGCAGCTGAAATACCATAAAAGACGTTGAAGCAAAATGTTGAGAGTTAGGATGATTAAATAATCGAGGCAAAAATAAAATTAAAGGGCTGTCTACTTTGCACACTAGCTCAATAATGAATTGAGTGAATGAATGGAATGATCACTTAAACTATTGTAGGCATCAATATTGATATCGGTGTGCGGATCGAAGTTAGCGTGAACAATGGTAAAAATGTTTTAAAAAACACTAATTTAATTACAAAAATTTTACTAATACATTTTTATCTTGGTTTTAGCATTTGTAGGCTGCAACCTTGAATTTAATTAGTTTTGTAGAATGTAGGGTAGGCATGCACGTATGTATGTATGTATGTATGCACTACATCTGTTAAAGTAACCTGAATGCAGTGATAACATCAATCACCAGCAAGCGGAATGAAAAATATAAAATATTAAATAACTAAAACATAAATTAAAACCTTCTCAAAATTTCCACACAAGGTTCTTAAGAAAATTTATGAAAGCCATTAACGATTTCGCCTTTAAATAGGTATGTGGCTCGCTTCATATTTCATATTTTTTATATATGTACAAATGTAAGCATTTTTCATATTTTACTCTTCAACGAGCAACACCAAAGCTAATTGTTCAGTCGAGCATTGACCGAATAACGTTCCGGTCAAAGGGAATATGAAACCAAAAATAAAGCAAAAAACAGTTGTAGGTATGTGTGTGTGTATTCATGTATAAATGTGTATGTATATTCAGCGAATGAATGAACTTCCTGTGCAGAGAATTTGCTTGCACCAGCAATTAAAAAATATATGAATTAATTTACAATAATATTTTAAGCATTAATATTTGCTGTGATTTGCATGTTGGAAAAAATTTTGTGAAAATTGGAAAAAATAAAATTCCTAGCATCGCGAGACGCCTTAATAAGTCAATAGCCCCATGCCATTTTCGCTGACCAATTAAATAAGCGCAATTTGTTAACTAATTTATTAATTTCAATACCAATTTAATACTCTGGCATTGCTAGCTCGTGCTTGCGCTTGTTGTTTGCGCAAATATCGTAGCAACGATCAGTAGTTCGAAGATATCCACAAGACATACATATTTATGTACATTAGGCTGCATCACTATGCATACAAATATGCAAATATAAAACGTATTATAATCTACGACTTCTGCCATAATAATTCCGAAAAATAATAAGATTTATGTGCATGAGCTGGGCCTATTTTAAAATCCCACCGAAAATCAAGTTTTTTATAAATGAAACTAGTTTTCAAAATTTTTTTTTTCTAAAAATTACCTTACATGATAGATGAGTTTAAGCTTAAAAGATCTGCCATGGAAACCGTGTGCATTTTAGTTTTGTGAATTTACAAATGCAACGAATATGCAAATCCAAGAGCATATGCAAAAGGTCCTGAACAGCCCTAATGCGATTTTTGGAAGTATTTTTAAATCGGCCAATAAGTCTTAAAGTAAAAAAAAAATTGTATAATTCCGCCAGAAAAACCTCAACTTTTTGTTGTTTTTGTTAGTCGTGCACCCCAATGTACATATATTTTGTAGAGTTTTTTCCACTCATCACAGCTTCACTTTTATTACACAAATTTCAAAGAATTTTAAAAACTTATTTGGAAAGATTTAACAGATAGCTGTACATATGTATGTCCGTCTATTCGTGCCTCAACTAACATCAACAATTTCAAGTACATCAGATATTCGTTCTACGTAATTAAGTTTAATTAACGAGTTTGTTTGTGACTGCTGGGCATAACTGAACGCAGGGCATACGTTTGTATGTACATGGCAACCTAGCGTTGACCATCAGCACAACAGCATTTGCTGGAATCATGTGGAGTTGCCAAACTACATAAAAACACATTTAAAAAAATTGTGTGCACATATGTATGTATATATCGTCGGTCCCTACGAAGAGTAGCACATTTCACTATTCGCGTGGAAGACTAGCACATTTCACTATTAGCGTGGAAGACTAGTACATTTCAGATTTTTGCGTGGAAGACTAGCACATTTCAGATTTTTGCGTGGAAGAGTAGCACATTTCGTTATTTGCGTGGAAGACTAGCACATTTCAGATTTTTGCGTGGAAGAGTAGCACATTTCGTTATTTGCCTGGAAGACTAGCACATTTCAGATTTTTGTGTGGAAGAGGGATACGCAAGGCAGTTCATATAAGGTTGTAGCAGCCGTTAAAAAAAAAAAGTTACATAAATATGTATGTTTATACTATAATAATTTTTCTTCGGTCATGCTGAAAGTTTAGTGTTGTATATGGAGCCTTTTGGCCGGTTATTACAAGTAAAATAAACGTTTATTTTTCCTCCTACACCTTTCGACATTCGCGTCTTTCTCAGGGAATCTTTATTTATAAATAAATACGAAAAAAACATATACATACAGTATCATATCAAGAGGACCCCGTTTCAAAGTGATATTATTTATGTTATGTTTATTTATTTACTTAAAAAACCTTCAATTAAAATAAAGTTAATTCTCTTAAAAAAATCCATATTGGCCCAAGTTTAAAGCCCAGGAGAATACTAAAAAAACTCAACAAATTTTCAACAACGCAAACGCAAATGAAATATTTTCCTTCGAAGAACTGTCCAAATATTTTCATTGGCAAAAAATTAAGATATCACATGTACGGAAAATTACAATAAAAAATAGCAAAAATCAAGTAGACATGGCAGTAAAATACGACTTTATGCAAAGCGAGGAGAAGTTGAACCTAATGAAAAAAAATGTTCAATGGTCAACCATGAAACACTGTGAATTGCCTAAAGCTTACAAGGGAAAAATACCTTTAAAAAAAAGAAAAGTGGATGATATTCAACAAATGATTAGTAAACGGTATATACCGTCTGAATTTCATGGTTTTCATAATACAATTAAAGAAATATAGAATAAACGTTTGAATTTTCAATATATATTATGCTTTTATGATTTACTTTAAACCGGAGACGTGCAGTTTTCGCGGCTTAACAATCTGAAATATGCTACTCTTCCAAGCGAAAATCTGAAATGTGCTAGTCTTCCACGCAAAAATCTGAAATGTGCTAGTCTTCCACGCAAATAAC
>NW_023471951.1:0-4268 GCF_013731165.1 Rhagoletis pomonella
CAATTTAACTGAATACAATTTTTCAAATAGGTGGCCACTTGCTGCAAAAATATTTTCGACAGTAAACTTTCTTAACGCTCTTTAGTTTGATACCCGCATTGTAATATTTATTTTTTTTTATCAATTTAATATTTGAATTAAACTTTTAAAAGGCGGCAACTCTCCCCGAAATTATTTTTGGGAGTAAACTTTCCTAAACCTATTTAGTCTGATATCCATATCTTCTTCTTATTTCATATCTTCTTCTTCTTCTTATGTAACCGCCTAAGCGATTTTGGCCGAGTTCAACAAAGCACACCAGTTGTTTCTCTTCTGTGCCAATTGACGACAATTGGAAACGCCAAGTGAAGCCAAGTCCTTCTCCGCCTCCCTCTTCCTCTGCTAAAACCAGCGGGTTCCGAGTTGAATGCTTTCAGAGTTGGAGCGTCGGTGTCCATTCGAACGACATGGCCAAGCCAACTGAGCAGCTGTATTTTAATTCGCTGCACTATGTCAATGTCGTTGCAAAGCTCATAGAGCTCATCGTTCCAAGGTCTGCGGTACTCGCCGTCGTCAACGCGCAAAGGCCAGTAAATCTTCCGCAAAATCTTTCTCTTGGACAACGGCTACAAAAGCCGCCTCATCGGTTGTTGTCATTGTCCATGTTTCTGCGCCATATATCAGCACGGGCACGGGGTGACTTATATAGTATGGTTTTCGTACGTCGAGAGAGGTGAATTGCCTACTTAGTCCAAAGTAGCACTTGTTGGCAAGAGTGAAGTTGTGAACACATTGAAAACGGCGAGCTACGGGCCATAGCTTCCAATTTGTTATCTTCATTTTCTAAACGCTTTGTCGATGACGACATTTTTTTGAACGCGGTAGCAACATTTGTATGAGTTTGACATAAAAGAAGAGGAAGAACCTTATCTGTCGCTGAAAAAATAGAAATAGATCTAACCGGGCCACAACCACAATCGTCGCGTAGCTCAGTCGTCCCCAGTTTTATCGCGGACGGCTCGGAGGGGTCTTTCCCAATTCTGACGGAGCTAGTGGTATTGCTCAACGTAATTTTACACAGCCGTATCAGTTTGGCGGGGATGCCAAATTCAGACAAAGCGGCATATAGGCAACTCCTTTTAGTGCTGTTGAAAGCGGCTTTAAAGTCGACACATAGGTGGCGGGTGTCAATCCTTTTCTCGCGGGTCTTTTCCAAGATTTGGCGTATTGTGAATACCTGGTCTATAGTGGATTTTCCAGGTCTAAAGCCACACTGATAAGCGCCAATCAGTTCGTTTACGGTAGGCTTCAGTCTTTCGCATAATATACTCGATAAGACCTTATATCCAATGCTTAGAAAGCTGATCCCGCGGTAGTTGGGGCGAATGGCGGGATCGCCTTTCTTGTGGATTGGGCAGAGCACACTTAAATTCCATTCTTCGGGCATGCATTCATCTGACCATATTCTGTATAAGATGCATGATGCATGCAACTTATCAACTCCTCGCCACCGAACTTGAATAGCTCAGCTGGCAGGCTGTCAGCTCCGGTAGCTTTGTTGTTTTTCAGCCGCGTTATTGCTATTCGTACCTCGTCATAGTCAGGTGGTGTACACCGACTCCGTCATCATCGACCGCTGGCTCGCGTTCTTCTTCTCCACAACTTACCGTGCTGCTACCATTCAGTAGGCTGGAAAAGTGTTCCCTCCATAATTTGAGTACGGTCTAATCATCGGTAACTAGGTCGCCATTGTTGTTATTACAGGAGTACTCCCTGGTCTTGAAACCTTCCGTAAGTCGCCTAACTCGCTGGTAAAATTTTCGGGCATTCTTCCTGTGGGCCAGCATTTCAGGCTCTTCGCACTCACGTATTTCGGCCTCCCTCTTCTTATTTCGGCAAATACGTCTTGCTTCCCTCTTCAGTTCCCTATAGCGGTCCCACATATCGCGCGTTGCGCCCGATCGCTGCGTGGGCCTCTAGGCAGTGTTGCCATTTTTTAGTTTTCAAAAAGCACCAAAAACCTGTATAAAAAGCGTTTTACCACACGAAAAGCACCAAATTATTTTGAATCAAGGGATGCTTTTTTTATAACATAATACTGAAGTACTTCACATTAAAACTGGTATATCTCGAGAAAGAAAAATCGAATCGCAACAGACGAAAATGATGCCCTAATCAGAAATAAGCAAATAATTTGATGTTTTCATTATATAATCTCAAGTATCGCTAAAAAACGTGTTTTTGGCACTTTGAGGTTAGGATATCTCAAAATCCTTGTGCTAGAGCAATTGTGAGGCCAGATTTGGATTCAGCACCAAGTAACGATGTGTTTTACTCAGGTGGTAAAAAAAACAAAATTTGTACAAATAATTAGAAAAGAAAAAAAGAAATACTTAACTTACTTGCGTACTAGCATTTTCAAAGCGAATAGAGTTTAACAAGGTGGGTTTGCAACTTCAGCTTTTTATCAATCATGGTTGTATTTTAGTCCATTTGAATTTGTAGATTCTTGTAAATTCAGTGCTGCCACAGCTTTAAATATTTCAAATTCGAAGTAATTTTAGTTCAGAAAAAAGCACTAAAAATGGCACTATTTAGGCACTGAATAACTTTTTTTGGCGTTTTAATTTTCAAAAAGCCCTAAATCTAGTGGTTAAAGCACCAAGTTGGCAACTATGCCTGTAGGTCGCATCTTTTTTCTCTGCAGCTTTCTGACATTCCTCATCGTACCTGCTGTTCTTTCGAGCTCGCTGAAATCCGACTACTTCTTCGGCGGTGATACTTTATGAGTGGGAGAGGTGGTTTAACTGCTCGCATATGTCGGTTTGTTGAAGAGTGGTCTCTGAGAGCAGGTGTGAGAGTCGAGTAGCGAATGCATTGGCTAACTGATGTCATTGCTGCTTTTCGGCGTTAAGCTTTCCTTGCATATTTGGGCGCACATTTTTTGCGGCACAGAGGCGGGTGCGTATCTTGGCTGCAACAAGATAGTGGTCCGAGTCGATTTTGAGTCTCGGAGTGTACGTACGTTTAAAACACTGGAAGCGTGTCTTCCGTTTATCACAACATGATCGATTTGGTTTCTCGTTTTTCGATCCGGAGACAGCCATGTAGCTTGATGAATCTTTTTATGCTTGAACCTAGTAGTGCATACTAGCATGTTTCGGGCCCCGGCGGAATCGATCAGCCTCAGCCCGTTGTGGAACGTTTCGTCGTGGAGGCTGAATTTTCCGACGGTGGTTCCAAAGCGCTCCAAGCGCTCATATAAGAGATCCTTGGATACTTCATACTTCTCTTCCGTCGGGCATGGGCGCAGATGAGTGGGATGTTGAAGAATCTCGCTTTGATGCGGATTGTGGCTAGACGCTCATCCGCCGGGGTAAACGACAGTACTCGGCACCGATATCCATATTGTAATATTTACATCGGCGTACCCAGAATGAAATTTAGGGGGGGTGGGGGGCTTCGACCCTATTAAGCTGGCATTTCAGGGTACTATTTTATATATATATAAGGAAAATTTGAAAGTTAGGGGGGGGAGGTCGAGCACCCCTCTGCCCCTACCTGGCTACGCCCATGAATATTTAGTTTATCTTATCAATTAAATCAAATCAAATCTTCAAATAGGTGGCAACCTTGTATACAAATACTTTCGGCTGTAAGACTTCTTAAGCGTCTCTCTTTTAACAGTCATATTGCGATATTTACTTTATCTTATCAATTTACTTAAACTGCAATTTTCAAAGAGGTGGTTTTCTAATTTTTTTTTCTATATTTTAAGATGGATCTTTAGCAATGCATCGGTGAAACTGCATTCAACTATATGCAGTATGCAGCGGCTGCCTTTACCTTTACATAAGGTTGATAAAATATCATATCTCTCTCCCTTCAGGCCACACTATCTTGTGTCTTACTGATATCTTGTTAACTCTACATCCATCATTAATGCTAGTACAGTTGAAGAAAAAATATATATTTACGATTTCGTTTTCGCACCTGCTACTCTACTTGTCATGGCTAATTGTTGTTGCGAGCACTGAAACTAAGCAGCTTTTAATTTTTTAGAATGATCTCCACAATCATCGAATTTCTTAAGTTGTTTTACCCTTTTATTTGAACAACTAAGTCGATCATCAGCCAGTGATACTTCAAACACATCTAAAGAAAAAACTTGTTATTAAGTATATTTCAAATTCGCATTAAATAGTTTTGTTTACGAAAGAATCTCTTCTGAATTTGTCGTTCCAATATTTTGGCTGCATTTAATAAGCTCCGTACTTAATTTACCATAT
>NW_023471952.1:0-4266 GCF_013731165.1 Rhagoletis pomonella
CATCATTCGCACAGCAGCTCACATAACGATACCGCAAAGTAGCACCAGAACATTCGCTTCGAAACTTCCTTACTGGAGTAATCTGCTCACCATCCTCATAAATAACAAGCATTTAGCTTGGAAAAGGTTTAAAAGAAACATGACAAATGAGAATTATATAAAGTACAAAAAAGCGAACTCGGAATTTAGACGGGAACTCAAGACGTAAAAACGACAAGCGTTCGAACACTTCACTTCTAACATTACGCAATTCTCCAGCACAAAAAGGCTTTCGTCCGATATTAAAAGACTTATCTCCACCCCTCAATACAACCACATTTCCTTCATATGTTCCTCAGAAGATCCCATTTACGAACCGCATAGCATAGCAGATGTTTTCGGTTCTACTTGGTCAGAAGACTCTCATAACTCCAACTTCCACACTGACTTCAACACCCTAAACAGCAATTACAATACTTTCCTCTACCACAACTCCTTTCCTTCTCCTGAAGCCATAACAGCACATCAGTAGTATTGTTATGCCGATTCTGGCCCAGTGCAAGCAGCGCTGCTTGCACCGGTGCAGAACCGCTATACGGTTTGCTGGTGCTCTGCCGCAAGCTTTGCTGCTCCGCCGCAAGATGTCGCCGATTATCCACGTTCAGAAGCCAAATAAAAGCCGCAAGATGTCGCTGGTGACAAATCTGAGTCCGGAACCGGAACCGATCACAGGGTGTTCCGCTGATGGAAATTCGAGAAATCCGATACCATTCAGAACCGGAATCGATCACAGGGTGTACCGCTGATGGAAATCTGAGAAATCCGATACCAGGTGGTTTATATGTCGAAAATTAGTAAAGTGTGTTGGTATGCAGTCAGAAATGTATACAAACGTACATACGTACATATGTAAATACATATATAGATGCTCCACCCCTAGAAAAGTGTTAATAATGTGTACATAGTTGATTGCTAAGTATTTAATATGTATGTGTATATGAATGGAAAGGCCTGTTGATGATGAGTACAAATAAAATTTAATTTGAAATAAAAGAAAGTTTTATAATTACTTATTTATTTTGATAATAAGAATTTTAAGCATAAGTGTCCACAATTATATGAATTATAGCTTTGCTGTTGATTATAGTTATAGTTAATGTTTTTTCTTAAATACTTTATTATTTGCTTAGGAGGCTGTAAGTTTCCAAAGCTATCGAAGTAATCAATCTCATTATCGTTTTTCCAGTAAGCTACCCAATGCGTTCCCGGACCCTTTGAACTATCCAAATTTATTATTCCACATTCTCTCTTAAATGGTTTACGGGATAAAGTGTCACACATGAATACCCCTCTAAAATTTGGAATAAATTTTGAATACTTCTTTAAGTCTACATCAGTAAGAGGTCTTCTGGGTAGCTTCATTAAGAGTTTTTTTGGTATGGTTTTAAATATAATCCGAATCCCTTTTTATAAGGCTTTAAAAACATTCCTTTTCCCATTGAAATAGCTTCCATTGTATTATTATGACGTTTCGCCTCCAATAACTGCTCCTTTCCAGTTTTTATAGCATTGATTGTTTTAATAATTCCTGCTGTACCGCCAGATAGACTTCCAAGTGCTCCTAATGCTACGAATAAAGGCGCTAATGGGAGAAATCCTCCAGATTTAGGTAATGGTATTACACGTGGTGCTTTTATTATAGATTTTTTTTCCTCTAAAAATATTATTTACAACCTTTCGTGAAATTTTAATTGCATCTTTTAAGTTATCACTTTTCTTTAAATTTTGTTTAGCACTTTTTAAAGCATGTTTGAAGAGATGATAACCAGTTTTTCCTCCCACTTTCTTAGTTTTACTATAAATGTTCCCCATACCGAATTTCGTTTTTGTCTTCATTATATTTGTAGCTAACCAGCATTTGTTTTCCCATTAAGATTGCTATCCTTCGGTCTAACTCTTTCCCAAGCCTTCTCAATTAATTTTTTATCAGCAATATGTCGGTTATCTAAATCTTTATTATATAAATATGATATATCATGTTCTCTACAAGCAGTGTCTAGTAGATTAATCCCTCGATCTCCTCTTACTCAAAGTTTCCGTAGTTTCGTTCCAGGTTCACAAAATTGATAACTAGGCAAATGAAGTTCAATAGGAAGCTTATTAATTATATTATTTATAAAACCTTTTCCAACGACTAACGATTTAAGAATAAGCCTATTTTCATAAATAACTCTCATATAAAATAATATTATATTCAAATAAACGCTGAAGTTTTTTTAATAAATCTATAGTTCTATATAATTAAAATTTAAATTTCTAAATACCAATTCAACAGTTAATTTATATTCAAATACAATATTGTTATATGATTTAGAATAAACTTCTACATCATACATCGCTTCCCTATTTGTTCTACTATAATACTTTAATTTAGTCTTAATATCCAAACCCCTTCTTTCATATTCATGTTGCTTTTGATGTTGCTCCATTATGTACTCCTCAATTTCACCGCCACAAACGGTTAGGAATTTTCCATTGTCATCCTCTTCATCCCATTTTTTGTAAAAAAAAAAAAAAAAGCATGGGCTACTCTGACTGGGATGCCCAAAACCTGTAACCGGGGACCCTCATCTTCATCTTCAATACATATATAAGGGTTTTTCATGTCTTCAAAGCACAACATCTCCAATTCGAAATCGAAGTTGTACTCTCCATGATGCTCGCTATTGAGGATTCGATTGATTCCAGGCATGATGTGTTTTATAAGTATCTTTAAACAAAGTAATAATTTCTAATGTACAGTATTAGCTTATTTATACATATTTCATAACTATATAAGAACCATTGAGGTAAACTGTTGATAAAGAACATATTTAAATATACATATATTTAAGTAATCTATTTTATACTTCATAATATGATTCAATTAAAATGTGGAAATAATCTTAAACTCAATGTTGCTGTCAAAGAATATATTTATTTTTTATTATCCTATTTAAATTTCATTATATGATTCAAATCAAATGCTAATATTATAAATAGCCTTGATCTTGATTTCATCATCATTGTTTGCCTAATAAGTATAGTACCGCCAAGTGGACGATAACGAATCCCACATAAACATATAAAAAAAAAATGCTCATAAAAGTATGTGTATATTTAAATGTTTTATTCATCTAGCATTATTCATTCATTCATATATTGCTGACTTAGTGAGAAAAGTTGTTAAGCATACTTCTTGTGAAAACTCATATTTTGTTATAGAAAGCAGGAGATATTAATAATACATCGTTTCAAAAAAAGATTAGGATACTTGTTTTTCGCGTTTATATTCATTGAAAGACAAATTTATTAAATTCAAAAGAGTCACCGAATGTCTAACAAATTCAAAAATAATACGAAAGTTTTATAATTACTTATTTATTTTTATTTATTATTAGATATTTAATGAAGAAATAAATTTTCTTAATATTATTACATTTTTTTCAGCACATATCATAGAATTTTCATGATATTTACAAGTATTTATATTTATATTTTTAATATATAAATTCTTTAAATTTGGACAATTTAAATCATCTAAATTATATAAAATAATATCGTATCCTAATAAACGTTGAATCCATCTGATTTTCTCCAATCCCTTAGCATAGAATATATAATTTTTTCTTTTCATTAATGAATGGATATATTCAATAACAGCCATTAAATTCGAATCACCATCTTCCCATTTTAATCCATGATGATTATGATATAACCAGTTATTAGTTGTTTTATCCCGTATCGTTAACTTAGATTCTTCAAAAGGAGGTTGAATAAGAAACGTTGTTATATATGAATCATATATTGATATGCTGACTTCTTTAGCAATAAATTTCCTATTAAAATAGAATCCCTGAACATCTATAACCAACGTATATTCCTCTGACATTATATAGCTTAAACTTTTTTTTAAATTCGTTTAAAAAATAGTCTTATGAGTTTCTATAAAGGTTTATAATATTTTTTTAGAATCTAATAAAATCCTATTTAAATAATTGCAAACATAAATATATATTAGAGCCACCAATTTTATTAACTAATCGATTACACTCCGCTGAATAATGAAAACCAAATATCAAATTAATCTTTTTATATACTACATTTACATTCTTTTTATATGTCATATTTATATAATAAATCCATCTCATTCTATTAAAAGTTAAGAAATTTCCATATTCATATCATGTTTATAACTTTCAATATCAATTAATGTGACATCTGAGCGTAGTGTAGTATCATCTCCAG
>NW_023471953.1:0-4266 GCF_013731165.1 Rhagoletis pomonella
TCTATATTTTTTGCGATGTTGCTTTGACCAGGGTTTGAACCCAGGCGTTGCGGAGTGGAAGCGCGCACTGCTTACCACTACACCACAGCGGCCGACGAAAATGGATAACTCAGCCGAAATAGGTACGTGCTTTCGTTGAATTTTATAAATGTAAGCCGAAACTATGAAATTGTAAAAATGAGATTTTACAATGAGACTGCTCGCAAAATTGCAATGTTTGTGGGCAAAACGTCCAACTTGATTGCGGACTGAATTGATCCAACGTTTTCGGCTTGCATTATGTCAAAAGGATGTGTTTGTTGTAATTCATTCTGTCATTTACTACCATTATGCGTAGGCCAATTCATGAAATAATTTCATGCGTTTGAGTAGAAACTGAATGAATGGACACCATTTCATGATTACAATTAACGCGAAATAGAGTTTATGCACTTAGTTTTTACTCAGATCAATGAAATAATCTCGTGAATTGGACTACGAATACATGTGATACTTATGCCTTTAATTTATAAGGAAATTTTATGTTTTTATACTCTTGCTACCACATGAATATATGAATTCGTGATAAGAATATATGAATTCGCCTTGGAAGATAGAAAGCGAGTAAGAATAATTCCGAACAAAGGAATTTGTCTTCTTTTAACTTAAATAAATGCATTTTGCAAACAAAAGTGCGTTCGTTACTTAGTGCCTTGGTAATGGCGAATTGGCGTAAGGATCTATTGATTGCATTATAAACATTTTCATTTACTTGTTAAACATACAATTACTTCGATTACAACCCGGTCCTATGGATGCTAGAAGCGAGAATTCATATGAGGTGATGTTACCGGAAAATGAATAAATAAATTATATGTATATCAGAAAATTAATAAGATGAAATTAAATTATATAAATCGCCTAATGGTTTGCCGAACCGTAAACATCTGTTTACACGTCCAATTTCGTGAGTAAGTACCTGGTACTCACACCTTTTTTAAGAATTTTCACTTCTATCATGTGTACGGTGTTACACACGCATTTTTGTACCCGAGCCCACTTGTGCACAAGGGTATTATAACTTTGTTCACATAACGGTTGTTTGTAACAGGCAAAACGAATCGAGATAGATATAGATAAATGTATACACAAATGATCAGAATGAAAAGAGAAATCGATTAAGCGGTGACTGTCTGTCCGTCCGTCCGCTGTGCACACGATAACTCGAGTAAAAATTGAGATATCTTAACAAAACTTAGTAAATGCATTTCTTTTGGGCGTAGGACGGATGGTATTGAAAATGGACGAAATCGGACAATAACCACGCCTACCTCCCATATAACGGTAATTTTCAGAAATACGAAAACTGCGATATTTTAGTAACTACTGAAGATAATTTACTCAAAATTGACATTTAGAATAACTTTTAGACGAGAAATAAGAATATTACAAATTTTTGGAAAATGGGCGTAGCCACGCCCACTTATAGTTACATGTGTATATCTTGGTAACTGCTGCACCAATTTCTTCCAAACTTGGCACAGTTGTTGACCCTAGTACATCATACCAAATGGCCGAAAACTTTTAAAATCTAATTTATTCAAAATTGATAGTTGCAACAGGAAATACGTTTATGATAAAAATTTGGAAAATGGGCGTGGCACCGCCCACTTATGATCACATATATGTATCTCGTTAACCGTTCTACCAATTTGTACCAAACTCGGTATTTTTATTGTCCTTGCCACATAAAAGCAAAACGTTGAAAATTATTGAAATCGGACTAAAATTGCGGCCGCTTTTCATATAACGGTAAATTTCAGAAATGCTTGAAACTGCAATATTTCGAAATTTAAGGATGATAGTTTACTTAAAATTTATACACCCGCTTATCATGTAGCGGTAGCTTTCGGAAAGATGGAAAACATATACAACCCTCTAATTGAGTTAACTATATAAAATCTCCGCAGGTTTTGTATGTAGACGGTCAGTCCGCGCTAGTAAAATTGAAATATTAACGTACGTAAATAAACGTAAGCAGCTAAGTGAAAATCCCTGTGTTTTCTTTATTTCGCCACGGGTTTTTGCTACGGTCGAAGTGTTCCTTGGCCGGGTCCGCCCAAACTTCGAACAGCATCCCTCGTTCCAGTTTCGCCGGGCACCTGTGTCAAAGGATACAGCCACCACTTGCGCCATCGCTCATCATACTTATTCGCACCACCGCCACGCCAGGAGCGTTGCACCAGCTCTTGCCTCAACGCTGATTCCGTCGCACAGTGGGCCGCCTCATACAAGTTAGCCGGAAAAAATATTTTATTACTTTAGATGCTTAGATTTGTTGTAATAAGTGGCCATACAAAAATTTACCTTGATCAAGGATCGATTAGATGACTCCAGAGGTCCTTTGATGAGGGTTTGTAGCAAAAACGGTATATTGAAGGTATCTATATACATATAAATACGCCAAAATAAAATTTTGAACGCCCTTTTTTGAGGGCACCGTTCTCTTAAAAGGATATACCTTGCTCTAATCCAGAAATGTTAACCCCATTATACGGGGGGCGTGGCATTTGACATACAGACTAAAATGTGAAAACTGATATATCTCTACAACCCGTCAGGCTGGGGAACTGAAACTTGGCACGGATACATATATTGTAAATACCCTACTTACGGCGAAAAGTTATAGGTATTGGAAAAGGGGGCACTTCCAATACAAACTGAAATTCTCATATCGCTTATCTCTGGAACCGCTTATGCTAACATCCTGAATTTTGAAACAGCTACATATGTTATCAATACCGTACTTATGGCGAAAAATGGTGGGTTTTGGAAAAGGGGGCGTAACATCTCCTATACAAACAGAATTTCAAATATCGCTTATCAATGGAACCGCTTTTGCTAACGTACTTATGGCGAAAAGTGGATTGTATTGGAAATGGGGATGTGGCACCTCCCATACAAAATGTAATTTCCATATCGCTTATCTCTAGAACTACTTATGATAAGGTGATGGATCAGTGTTACCGCTGTGCGACTAAAGTGTCAAATTGACACTTTTTGGAGATCGATGCCCCTGACACCGACTTTTTAGAAAAAGCTAATTTTGAGACTTTTATTGAAAATCATGCGACTTTTGCCCATTTTCTTTGACTAAAAATTCTATATACACATTTTGATCATTTTTTCATAAAATATATTCTGTTTCTTACATTTTTAAAAATGATTTTAGAATTTACTTTTCAAGGGCGCTTAAAATTTACATCTCTAGCAAGATTTTGACTGATTTCATCCTTTTTGTTATGTCAAAAATTGTCCGCACAAATGTCCAGAAATACCAATAATTAGTTGTAGCTTAGCATTTCCCTAAGTTATTTGCCTTAAATTAATTTTCGTAGCTCCCGGTACAAAAAAAAAACTGCGATATTTTATATACAAGCTTAAAAAGCTAAACTTTGTTATAATAATTGTTATCTACTAATGTTGCTTTTGTGTTATATTGATGTAAGTACTTTTTTAACTGCAATTTTCTTCTCATGATAAATGCAAAATATCCATACTGCGTATTTTTAATATATCAATCATCCGTAGGTTTTTATTTTAAGAGAATTTGGGCATACTCATAGATGAAATAAAGTCAAGTCTAATGTAAGGTGCAGCTTTCTTGACAGATTCCGTTGAAAATTATGTCAAAAAGCTATAACTAGCCTAAGAGTCAATTTTATTTCGACTATGCATGTGCCCCAATAAGTTTCAAGAGGTAAAATAATGAAAGTGTTTGTATACATACATGGTATAAAAAATTTGAATTACTTGAAGACACTTTTTATCGGCCGTGACACTTTTTTTGCGACTTTCGAAAAAATGATCAGCGGTACACTGTGATGGATACACCTAGATCTACAAATCAGAAAATGGCAAAAATCGTTAAATTGGGAAGAATTTTCTCCCAGATTTCAAATCGCATTGAATGATTGTTATTTTGTTGAAAGGTTTATAGAAGGACTTTTCTTCCGATAGGGGACTCAGGGATTGAGAGCTATCCTAAAGAATCCTATTTATGGTCACATTTGCTTCATCTTTTGAATCCTTGGTACCCAAACGTGTGATGCAAAGATATTGATTTTTGGCCCAGTTCTTACAAAACTAGTGTGAACACCTTCAAGGTACTTTCTTAACTTCTACCGATTCTGATGAAGAGAAAGAGGAGTTTATGTAGATGTTGGAAAAATAGTTTTTAACCTTCCCAAGGGCTCTGAGAACAATATAATCGAAAAACGTATTTAC
>NW_023471954.1:0-4265 GCF_013731165.1 Rhagoletis pomonella
GTTGTTGCCAGCATCAAAAATACCAATCGACTAGGCTTTGGGTGTTTCCAATATGTACTGGCATAAGCAGTAACCAGACACATATCGGCCGTTATATTATAAAATATTATATCTACTGTTATCCCAGTGCGCCATTAGTAATTGTACCGACGAGTTTGTTTAAAAAACTCCCCATAGCTGCAATTTTTTAGTAATTTTTACCAAACTATGTATTAGGCACTCTTTAGGTTTTAATATGGATGAGTGTTTCTAGGTAACTCGATATGGATGTTGGCAGAGACAATGTATCCATTCGCTGATTTAACTTGTAGTGCTCGCCATACGTATAGCTCACTTTAAAAAACGAGGCACACTTGAAACTCCGAATAAGTCTCGGAAATCTCAAAATAGTCCCGAAACTCCTAAAAATCTCAAATGAGGCTCGAAGATCCTGAGAAAATCCCAAAAATACCGAAGTAGCCCCGAAAATACCGAAATAGTCTCCAAAAGCTCGATTTTCGAATCTCGGACATCTCAAAGCAGTCTCGAACGTTCTGAAATAGTCCCGTAAATACCGAAATTCTTTATTTTTACTCTGATTAAATAACAAGTATTTAGTGAAGCCATAAATACTAAAACCTTTTCTATCCAGTATTTGGTAAACACAAATCCAAGATATTTAGTGAAGTAAAGCCTCAGGGTAGCTCTCGTTGGGTGAAGCTAACTAAGTACTCTTAGACTAAGTATATGGCGCTCGATATTTAGTAGCATTCAAAATACTTATGTGAATTGTACTTTGATATTTACCACAATATAAATGCCTAAATACTTTTGTGCTTAATACTTTATACTTAGTAAATACAATTTTTCCCATCACTGGTTTAAATTTTGACTTTTACTTTTCCGATCAATAGAATTAATCGCTATTTCATCTGCTTGTAAGCGTTTAAGTTAGAAATTTTTTATTGCTTCGTACAAACAAGATATTGGTCGTTTGTACAATGATAAGCCAATAAGTAAACTGTTATTTTTGATCGAAAAAATATAAGTAAAATTTTAACTGTCATTTCTAATTGTAAAAATATAAGTCAAGTATTAAGTTTTATTTTTGGTCCGAAACATAAAATCAAATATCAACTGTTCTTATTTTGGATCGATAAAATAAAAGTCAAATTACCTTAGACCGGAAAAATAAAAGCGAAATTTTCTCAATTCCTTTTTTTCTTAATTTTTGTGCAAAAAAAACAAAAAAATAATTTTTAACTGTTATTTTTGACCAAGAAAATAAGTAAAATTTTTGCTATTATTTTTTCAACGCAAATTTATCCATAAAAGAAGCGTAACAGTTACGTTCCCGTCCCTGCTAAAAACACATATAAAAACTGAATATTTTATTTTAACCCCAAGTGGACGAGAGGTGTTCGTATTGAGATCTTAAAATACCAATTCAGATTTTTTTGTTAACTTTTGTTTACTGGCACATATGCAGTCCCATGGTTATTTATGTATGTGCCGCACATGTATGCACATACATAAATTTGTGCGCTTGCTTTTCATTTACATAATTTTCCATTGAGTTTGCGAGACATTTTTTATTATTATAAAATTAATTATACTCCATGCAATTTTTATCCATCATTCTCTACCGAACGGCAGGCAACCTTTGCGTATCTATTAATATTAACTACATAGTCGGCACATTCATCACCACAGCCACTACTACATACATACAAAGAACACTACCAAGGTTACCAACCGGCAGTAGCTACTGCTGCAACTTCAAATCGCTACTGGTATAGCACCTGTAACAGCTGATAGCGCAGACTGACTGATATATATATATGTATATGTATACCTGGCCGCCACCTGTTTCGACGATTGCACCTTTTTACAACTTTTGCACTTCGTGAGTGAGTGATTAATTTATGTTGCATATCAGCCATAAAAAAATAATGATGCTTGCGGTCATACATCAAAACAACAACGACAACAGCAGCAGCAACAACAACAGATATTAAAGCAATAAACCTAAAAGCAGTTTATGGTAGCAGCAAAAACATTAACAACAACCATGGCATATGGCATGTGCGGTGCAACCATAGTGTCATGGCAATAAATGTATTTCAATTACATATCAATTTCATACTTAAGCATCAATAAATTATGTATGGTAAACACATTTATAAATGCATAAATAAAAAGTATAAAATTTGTATAATATTAAAAAATTATATGTATATTTATTATCAAAAAGTCAATATGAAAGCCAGTTCAATAGTTAGTCAATTCTGTTGGTCGGTAATTTTTTATCGACATACCCAGTCGGAAAAGCAGTAATAAATAATATAATTCATTTCTTATGCGTTCTCGATAATATTACTGCTAACTATAAACTATATAATCAGCATTCCAATGTATTCAAAAAGTTTCAAAAATTTCATATCAAAACACATTCATTTCTCGATACTAGTTAATGCAAAATTGAATGCCCCATTTTTTTTTTGGAACATCGCCCTGCATTGTTGAATGTGAAAAAGGTTGTTTTACTGATTATTTTTTCGATTACTATACATTACATTTTCCCACTGGGTATTTATGTATTTATTTTTTCCTTTATATGCATTTTTGCTCATCTTATTGAATTCTTAGTCATTTCAATATTGTGGTTGCATACATTAAATTTCAAATATATTCTAAATGTTTTATAGTTAAATCGAAAATTTTTATTAGGCTTGTTTTCCGCTGCTGTTATACTTATCTCCCATTCAATCGTTGTATTTGATGCAACAATAAACAAATGGCGCAAAACCGGTTATTGGCAGTTCAACTAAGTCAAGCAGTGTTGCACTTGGTATTCAACACGAGTTGAAAATTTACCGTTTATGCTTAATGCCTTTACCCAAGTTGAATATAACTGAGTAGAAAAAAACCATAAACTTGGAGCTCGTACAGCTCGTCATTCCGTAGCTACCGCAAGCAGGGCCTAGGATCTTGCGTAATATATTTCTCTTGAAATCCCCCAAAGCCTCCATTTGTGTTTGACATCATCATTATGACGCATTACTTGCATTCGCTTGATCTACTAGTTGGCACTATCGAACCTCTTTTTTTCCTTCCTTAAATTTGAAAATGCTTCACCGTGCAGCAGTTGAACCGCAGTTCATATGGTCAGCTTCTATTTTATTACACTTTCGAAGACGGATTGAAGAAATCCTGCGAATGTGTCTTGAACGTGGACAGAGCTTAAAGTTGTGCTCAACGGCACTTAGCATAGCCGTATTTAGTTCTACAGCAGCGATGGGCGGAGAGCTTTCTCTCGGCACGTATGTAATTATAGAAAATATATAGAAAGCTTTAAAGAGCTTTGCCCGCGGGCAAAACAGTGCCCATCTTCGTTCTACAGTGATCGACATAAGGGTGATGTGTCGATTTGCTTAAGACAAAAAAGGAAAGAAAAGCATTTTAAATTTGCACTTCGAATGAAAAAAATCAAAGTTTAATATGGAAAATGTTACTCATACGCCATGTACGAGTATGTACGAGCACGGCTATGTACCAGAGATATAAAAGAATGTAGTCATTTGCGAATAATTAGTCACTTGATATTTTACGAAATGATTGCAATCAATTTTTGTATTTCATGACTAAGACTAAAAAACAATTAAATCACTATTAAGATTAAATTTTGAGGCTTATTATTTATTTCTGGATTTTTTTTTGTTAGTAATTTGATTGCATGGTTTTTCCATGGGTGTAATTTGAAGTTATTTTTAAAGTTTTTTGCTTTCTGCTCGCTTATCGTCAGTTCGTCGTAGAAAATACTTTTCATTCTCTATTTGCGTACTGGGAGTAATGATGTTAAGCAAATGACCATGTGATTATCGTGGAGTTGAAGTTTGAAGAATTGCTTGAGGTATTTTAATTGTTTTGACTTGTTAAAATTAGAAGTGTTAAAATTCTTAAGAATGAAGTCAAAGTGTTTTTGTGACTGCACTGAAAAATGAAGTTATTAAGTGACTTCACCAAACGACTAATTAGTCGGACTTCAGAAAAAGACTTCAGATGTCATTTGTTTTTTTTTTCAGTTTTTAGTTAAAACGTTATTCAATGAATGCATTAAAAAATTTAAGTCAATGACTGTGACTTCAACTGATTTAATTCGCATATGATTGCATTCATGTACAACCCTGCTACGTACGATATGGCGTATGAGTAACATTATTTCCTGACCCTATTTCGTACAAAAAAATTATTGCACATTTTCAATTGACTATTCATAAATTATT
>NW_023471955.1:0-4265 GCF_013731165.1 Rhagoletis pomonella
AATATTAAAAATAAAAAATGTTAACAAGCCACAATAACATTGACAAAAAAAAGAAAATAAATTATATCACCTAAAATAGTAACCTTTACTTAAAAAGTTGCTAAAAATTATATATAAACACTTCCCTTTTTAAATCAATATCTCATCATTATACATACATATGTGTGTATGCATTTCGTTTTATTTAAACAGAATAAATGTATTGAATTTTGGTAAAGGTCGTAAATATTTGCTGCCAGACCAAATATATATGTATGTATGTATATTCTATTCTCCAAATGTTCACTTCAATTGAATTTGATATGAACAGGTTTCACAGTTTTCATGAAAGAGCTTTCTTAAACCACTTGTTTTTTTGGTATCCGTATTGATATATTTTATGCTATCACTGAATCCGAATAGCTGCGAACGAAGCAGATACTTCGAATGCATACGTTCGTAGCAATTCGGATTCAGTGTTCGCATTTTCGAAGATACCACGACAATGGGTCAACGATCCATTCAGCAATAGCCCAGAATATGTCACTGGAGTAACTATTTAAATTTAGTGTATTTCGAGCAAGTGGCAACCCTCTTAAAAAATATTTTCGAAAGAAAGATATCCACGTTGTAATACTTTTTTACTGAAAAATTAGAGTTTGACTTTTAAACAGGTGGCAACTCTTCTCAAAATATTCTCAATATAAAGCTTTCTTAATGGGTAGATTATCGATAGCAATCGAACTTCAGTTGCGTTGCTAGTTGCCAAAACGATATTACAGATGGCAACTGGCAACTTTCAACTGACAACTGCAGTTGCTACATAATGTGTATACAGGCGACAACATTTTAGTGGTTGCTGGGAATGTTTTTGGAGCGTATTGAAAAGTGTGTCATATATTTAATAATTTGAACGATATTAACACTTTGCAATGCAGTTTGCTTTTACAGAATATGGTGAAAATAACAAACCAATATCTTGAAATTTTAGTTCCCGTGGACAACGCCCTTTTGGCGAAACAAAAGCGAACACTGATTGCAATTTTTTTCCTTTATCAATTGAAGCACCTCTTTTAAACCTACCGACACACCCAGATTTCCAAATTAAAGTCATTGCTGTGGCACTTCCTTCTGCGAAAAATCGAAGATGTGCGCAAGCTTTTATGAGCGGATTGAAGTTGAACGAAGTGGTTCATCTGTTTATTAACCAATTATACTACAGCTTCTTTTGGAAGTCCTCAATATGCTTTGAAAATGAACACAAAACGATAACAAAAGAAACCATTAACTTTTGCTTACAGTACACGCGGTAGCTCTAGAGGATTGGAATTATCCTTTAAGTGTCGCCTGATTGAGGACGCGTTCATGCATTTCTCTTCCTCCTAAACAAATAATTGTGATAACTTTAGCTTTATTTCTGTCTTTTCTTTAAAACTCTTTATTTTAATAATTTAATTTTACTCGCACAGCTTGTTTGCCGCCGCTTGCTGGTTGTTGAACTGTCAAAATTCGATTATCGATAACTCTACAGCAACTGACGATAGTTGCCATTCGTAATACAAATTTTCTTTCCAGTTGCATTGCCAGCTGACAACCGAAGCGTGGTTGTGTTGCCATCCGTAATCGACCCATAAACCTCATTTTTTGGCAACGCATATTGTAGTACTTCATTTAACTTATTAAATGAATTTTACTTTATAAATACATAGGTGGCGTTACTCTTTAAAATATTTTCATAATAAAGTTTGTCCTACTAGTTCGTCTGGCATCATTTTGTAAATATCGCTGAACTTATAATTTAACTTTATATGTATGCTAAATTGTACCCAAAGAAGCAGTAATAAACAGACTTATTCACTCACAAACTTTCAGATTTATATAATTGTAGAATTTAATTTAGCTTGTCAAATAAATTAATGTAAAATTCTTAAACTGACGGCAACCCTGGCCAAAAATATTTTCCTTAAACCTCGTTCGTTTGATACCCATATTAGAATATTTCGTTTAATTTAAGTTAAATTAAATTAATTAAACTGATTTAATTTTCGAAAAGGTGGCAACCATTTGCAAAAATATTTTCAAAATAAATTCTTATTAAACCTCTCTCGTTTGACACCCACATCAAAGTATTTCATTTAACTTTTACAATGAATTTATTTTGAAACTAGAAACTGATGATTAGGCAAAACTTGCCTAAAATATTTTCGAAATAGATAGAACTCTTCTTCGTTTTATACCGGTAAACAAATATTTTATTTAACTTGTTATTTACATTGATTTTGTATTTATAAACAGATGGCAGCCGCTTAAAAATTTGTTTGACTTAAACATTTTTTAATATTCTCTTGTTTGATACCCATATTAAAATATTTTGTTTAACTTGTTATTTAAATAAATTTAAAAATTTCGAAAAGGTGGCAGCCCTCTTTGAGTAACAGTTCGAAATAAATTGTATTGAACCGTTTGCATTTAACAACCACACTGTTTTGACATTTCATTTTGCTAATTTACATATTGGATACATGGCGTATGAGTAACCTTATTTCCTGGCAATAATTCATAAATAATGGATCATTAAATTCAACAATCGATTACGGGAAAGTGTCTAGTCGCACGCAATAAATACTTCCGACTGAAATTATTAAGATATTTCTTCCATCTTGATACCATGAATTAGTGAGAAACCGTCATTGATATCAACAGCGATGCGCTGATTGGCAAAAGTTTTTAACTAGGTACAAATATTTTCTGTCAAATTGAGAAATAAGAAATTTCGTTCCTTAAGTTAGTAAAATTTTCTAAGCAAGACCGTGTATTTTTTTCTATCCGTGATGGAATTAGTAGTAAAATTATGAAGACATGATTTGGAGCCACTCATGCATACTATTAAATTTGATATTGAATATGGCGGCAAATCCATTTTCTATCAATCGTTCAATTACCGCTACTAAGCCGGTAAGTTTTTCCTACGAAAAAATTCTATTGATATAACACCCACTTCCTGTGTCCTTTGATAATTGCTTGAGTAGTTTTTCTTTGGAAAAAAGCCTTAAAGCCTCTTAGTATATATGTTTAGAATCGAGTCAATCACTTAGTTGGATATTTCCACACATTTCGAAACTAGGACTTTGTGCCACTCTTAGGTGCGACTTTCCTTTACAATAAATCTTATACTAACTTTTCTTTGAATAAAATTCTATAACAAATTTTTAACACACCGTTATTGCATGTAGGTATGTATGTATGTACATATTTGTGTGCATTTATTCGACTCCACTGACGTTCTACCGCAGTGTTGCCGCATACGACATGTAGGACACAAAATGAGTTCGTGCAACAAATCAACAATTTGGCATACAAGTTTAATGTCTAAGTATGGGCAACATAAATGTCCATGCATTCAGAACAAAAATTATTTCCAAATCAACAGGTACTCTACTCAAAGTTTTACCTTTCTATTCAGTCAATTGTTGTCATATTTGCCACGTTTTGTGAAAAAAATCCACTCATCTTGTGTAAACAGAAAATCTTGGAATTTTGCCAACAAAAAAAAAAAAAAAAAAGCAAAAACAACACCTTATCTCACTGACCTACTTAAGATGCTTTGTGCTGTTCAAACAAAGTAATAATAATACTACAAGTGTAGAGAAGATAAGCCGAACAACAAACAATGGAATGTTTTCAAAATAAGGAAGAAAAATCATTGAAATCAGAACACTAAAACAAGCTGGTAAGCATGAAAGCGTGCAAAATATTTGCTAGGCAAACGTGCTCTGGAGAATTGTAAGTTTCGATGCTGCTGTTACTGCTGTGGTAAGCAAAAAATATTCCGATATTGGAAATATACATACATACTTATGTATATGCAAAAAAGATACGAGCCAACACTTTTGGTGGTACATATGTAAGTACAGTGCTATCTGGGTCGAGTGAACTAATTAATGCAAGACCAGTTCATAGAAAACAGATTGTTCACTATATCCAGATTGAGTTTTTTGTTCTTTAAAATCAATTTTATTGCGCAGTGCGTCTTTTAAAGTTAGATTTTTAAGAACTCTGAAATGTCGTCTTTTCCCTCAGCTAATGCCAACACATGTTTCCTGTTGTTGTTGTAGCGTTGTCGTCAAGGAAGCGTGCAGCCTCGATGGGTCTGTCCATAAGGCCAGAGGCGTTTGCAGGGTGGAGTTCAATGGGCATGCGAAGATATGCTGCGAGTCATGGGGCGTCTCTCCTAATGCTGGGAATTCATTTGGCACATCTGCATTTATTCTGCTCAGGTATGAGTT
>NW_023471956.1:0-4265 GCF_013731165.1 Rhagoletis pomonella
TATTTTATTTTATTTTATTTTATTTTTTTAAATTTAATTTTACTTAAAATTTAATTCATTATTTTATTATATTTTATTGAATTTGATTATATGCATATCTATTTAATTTTTTTATACATTTGTAAATCTTTTTTATATGACATTATTTTATTTTATTTTGTTTTATTTTGTTTTATTTAAGTTTATATAATTTAATTTAATTTAATTTATTTTTATTTTATTTAATTTTATTTTATTTAACGTAATTTAGTTTAGTTTAATTAAATGTAATTTATTTTATTTTATTTTATTGAATTAAAATAAATTAAATTTAGTTTATTTTAATAAATATTTTTTTTTTACTTAAATTCAGTTTTTTAATTTAATTTAATGTAATTAACTTAAATTTAATGTAATATAATTAAATTAAAATAAATTTAATCTAGTGTAGTTTAATTTAATTCTTTTAATTCTGTGTTTTTTAATTTAATTCAGTTTAATGTAATTTATTTTAAACTAATTTAGTTTTTGTTTATTTTATTTTATTTAAGTTTATTTTTTTTTTTGACATTGGGTGCGTAACGCAAAACCGCGTGTCAGACTCCCGATGAGCTTACGGAAATGAATACCAGTCGCTTATCTTATAAAAAGGCTTAGGTTTCATCGTTCTGTTCCTTTGAAGCCAGAATGTCTAGATTACATCGGTTTGGGACTTTAGTATAGGGCGTTATGCTATTGCTCCGATGCTCCAACGATTGCGAGTACCGACGAGTTCTTTTCGCAGAAGCTCCAGCGATGAGAATGCCACTTTCTGTGTGGACGTCCGGGCCTGCAGTCGAGGTAGCTCAACTAACTAAGGTCCCTCTGGTTTATCAGTTTACCAGAGATATCGGAGGCGGAACTTTTGAAACTTCTAGCAAGTGGATCAGCAGACCCATTGAACCAGGCTGTATAGAGAGGCAATAAACGAAATTCACTGTGAAACTGTCACGCCCTTTACAAACTCGCGTAGAAATATGCACCCAATATTTTATTTTAAAATTCACATTCACTAAAATTGCTTTGTACTTGAAGTGATTCATTCAATTTAAGCCGATTTTCTTTATAAAAAATTCCTTCCTTCATACGCGTACATCTTGTCGTTTGAAATTCACTCCTCTGGGATTTAGTCACAACCAAGTAAATTTATTGCAAATTTGTATTCATGCCTTTTGCTGTCAACTCAACAACTTTATCTCGACTATGCAGTTGCATTTTTTTATTGCCTTGCAACAGCTTTGCACACAAAACAGATTGATTTATTTATACCGCTTGTTGGTGCAATTGTTTTTGCCAAAAGCTTCTGTCAACAAGCTGAAGGTAGTCAAAAGAAATAAGGAAAGAAAGAAGAAGAAAAGATTAAAAAACCAATGTATTTTTGCATAAGTTCATAAAAAAAAAAATATTTAATGTATGTATGTATGTAAAAGTGCCAAGCTAGCTCAGAGTAATTTCAAAATTTTAATTTCGAAAAATAAGTTTTAATAATTTGGCTCTACTATTTATTTAAAAACTATTACTATTATATAAGAAGTCCTTGAATTTCCATTGCCTCGTTCTTTAGGACATCAAAAATGGTAGCGAAATATAAACATATGCGTTTTAATAAATGCTTTTCTCTGGTTGTTTGCCTTTTGGTAATATTTTTTTTTTTTTTTTCTCTCCTACTTTGAGCCGCCATCTTGTCTATGTGTAAATCGTATAAATTTGGCTTTACGTTTAAAATAAACTGCACAAAATGATAAATCCTCAAATGTGAGCTGCATGTGTGGCGTGCAATAAGGCATTTTCGTGTTGTGGATGCACTGTGAAAAAATGAAAAGCTTTTCAGCTTATGCAATAAAAAATAAAATTCTACCTAACCTAATGAAAAATGTTTCCTAAAGCTGATGAGCGCTACATACAAACATTATATTTATGTGAAAGTTCTTATTCAGCCTTATCATGAGTTTCATTTTCCCCGAATCGGTTCACTTTTCACGTTTGGTTTCCATGTATTTACTATGGGCGGAATACAAATTTTCGTGTATTTGTTTTTTTTTTTGCAGAGAAGCAGTTTGATTTTATTTAAAAATAAATTTTTTCTTAAAATAAGATGGAAAACTTGTTGTATTCCTCTACTAAGAAGCATTTATTTGAATTAAGTATATAATATTGTTCTAACTAGACAACTAATGAAAATTAAAAAATTATTTCACTGATTTCATTAATTACAGGTTTCCTCTTGAAAATATTGGGTCATATGAAAAGCCTCTGCAGATTTTTGGGTAAATTTTTTCTTAGCAAATTTTTTTTTTAAGAGAATTTTGCAGAGACCCAAACGAATGAGAGTCAGATGATGCAAGGTCCAGGCTATATAGTGGATGAATTAAGAGTTCCCAACTAAATAAGTTCCATCAATTTGTTCGGGGTCATCAAACCTGGCCTGGCGTTTATAGATCACACTTGCTCGAACAAACCACCCCTCGTTATGTTCTTTTTTATAGTAAGGAGGCATCACATAGGGTATTTCTTCAGTTATTTCCCTTATTTTCAACTCAATTTTACTATAAATGTAGCCTGAAATCTCCACTTACAAACGCACGACAGTTTGACTCAATTCAATTTGTGTTGCCAGATGAAAGGGCATGAATACCGTGTAGTGACCGCAGAGACTTTTCATATTCAGTCAAAGAAAATACTCTAATTCAGCGTTCCATTTTAGAATACTCAGTTAGAGTGAACCAGAATCAATTGATGATATTTAAAAACTTAGGGAAAAACTCAGTTGTCCCATTTGTTCGACGGCGCTCGTTTAAGGGAATATGATGTGCTCCTGTGTATCTCTAATGTCCCGACTCTGTATGTGGATAATATCTCCGTCCGGCTGGTTAATGCCGTCGGAATTACTACGTCACTCACATACAAGAAGACACAGCTAGATAGCAAAACCATGGCACATAAACCTTGTGACGTCTATTAGGGATGCTATGTAAAGGATAGCCAATTCGATGATTTGTTAGCATCAAAGCGAGATTCTCTGCCCTCACGGCCAAGCAGAGGTTTAGGACAAGATATTTATTTTATGAGAACTTACAGCGCACTTTCTAGCGCTGCCGCGTACTGGATATTAAGATTTCGCTTAAACGGAAATTTGGAAAATTTAAATGTACGACGAAACGTATATGACGGACTGAGGACGGACTGCACTGTTGTCTGAAGCGTCGCATTCCGCATAAGAAAATACAACAAATTACTTCGTTGTTTCGTAATCCTTAGACGATACCTAAGACGACCATGCTGTGATGGAGGCAACCCACGTTTCCAGTGTTTTAGACGTACGAACGCTCTGAGGACTGAACCTGCTAACCGACATGGCTTAGATAGGCATCCGTCGCTATGCCTAGGAATATTTGCGAAAAATCAACAATACATGGAAAGCTCGACAACCACGATCATAGCCACTCGACTCTTATACCTTATCTCTGGTTCAACAAACCAATACATGCAAGAGAAGAAGTAGTAAGAAGACGAATGTAAGGATAGGTAAGGAACATAAACGTTGCTGATCTGACGGTCTGCCAGCTGACCTATATGGTTTAAGCATCAACTCTAATGCAGAATATGGTCGGTTGAACGCACACGGGATGCCTGCTGACTAGTGAGCTCTGCCCAATAAACAACTGAAGCGACCCCGCCGCATGCGCTAAATATCGCGGGTATTTGATGTAGTAGCTGATGGTGGTAGCAGAGGAAGAGAAGATATCGTCTGCGATGGAAAGACCAAGTGGTGAAGGGATTGGCTTCATTTGGCGTCTCCAATTGGCCTTTTTTTTTTTTGTTGGACTCGGGGAAAAGTGCGGCTTAGAGTACGTGAACCCGGACCTTACTTTGGAGTGCTGCCAAGCCGGCTTGAGGATGGCCGAATCAGTGCAAGTGTACACAGATTGGTCCGAAATGGAGAAGGAAGTAAGCGCTGCGCTCGCTGAAAGAGGCACGGTTTCACTAGAATCTTTTGAACATGTACAAAGAGGGCATTACTTGTGCAGTAGCAAAAAGAGCTGACAAAAAGTTTTTCCACTTTGTCAAGAAAACTGCCAACTTTCTCAATGTTGTGCCTTGTCACAGATTAGCTCAGTTAATCGGTGGCAGTTATTTCTGTTAACGCTATGGATCCTAATGGTCTCTGTGTACACCTACCTGCCTGTATTGCCTTTCGCACAAAGGTTTTCTCTCACTGTATTTAACTGCATTTTATTTCATTTCTC
>NW_023471957.1:0-4264 GCF_013731165.1 Rhagoletis pomonella
GTAACATCCGGACTGAAAAACTTTCTAATTTCAATGTTTATTCTATATCTAAATAAGACAAGAAACGACGACAACCGGACAAAAGAACTGATTAACGTTTTGAAAAAACAAATCCCTAGTTACGCTGAAAGCAAATTACTTAACTTATGCGTAGATTACGCAGACATATTTGCACTTCCCGACGACAAAATGACGTTAAATAACTTTTACGAACAAAAACTACGTTTGACAGACAATAACCCAGTTTACATAAAAAATTACCGATTACCATATTCCCAGCGTGAAGACATAAATCGCCAAGTTAACAAGTTATTAGAAAATGAATTAATCGAAGAAAGTTATTCGAATAATAATAGTCCTTTAATTGTCGTTCCAAAAAAAGATACTAATGGTAAAAAAGCATACCGTATGTGCGTAGACTTTCGCGCTGTTAACAAAAAATTGATTGCCGATAAGTTCCCTCTCGCTCGAGTTGACGACATTTTAGATAACCTCGGACGGGCGAAATATTTCTCAACCTTAGACCTTTTTTCAGGGTTTCATCAAATCCCTTTACATATTGATTCACGTGACGTTACCTCCTTCAGTACGGACCGTGGAGCATTCAGATGGAAAGTATTACCATTTGGGTTAAATGTAGCACCAAATTCATTTTCGCGTATGATGACAATTACTTTTTCCGGTATTCCGCCTAATGTGGTATTTCTTTACGTTGACGATATAATCGTTATTGGATGTAGTGAAGCACATCACATAAAAAATTTAGCGAAAGTTTTTGGGACTTGTCGAAACTTCAACCTAAAACTCAACCCTAATAAATGCAATTTCCTTCGGCCGGAAGTTACATTCCTAGGCCATAAATGCTCAGCCAAAGGTCTGTTGCCAGACGACACCAAAATAAACGCCGTTAAAAAATATACAAAACCGACTGATAAAGATGCGGTTCGACGTTTCGTCGCGTTTGCTAATTATTACAGGCGGTTTATACCAAATTTTGTGTCTCTGGCAGCGCCTTTAAATAAATTAGGCAGGAAAAAAGTTGAATTTACTTGGGACAGTGCGTGCGACAATGCTTTTGAATCGTTAACATCAGCGTTAATTTCCCCAAAATTGCTTCAATACCCAGACTTCACAAAACAATTTATTATTACTGTCGATGCCTCGAAAGTGGGGTGCGGTGCTATATTAAGCCAAAACAATGACGGAAATGATTTGCCGATATGTTTCGCGTCAAAATCTTTCAATAAAGCAGAACAGAATAAACCGATAATCGAACTTGAACTTTTAGATATATATTTTGCGATCAAGCAGTTTCGACCGTATGTTTACGGCACTCACTTTACGGTGAAATCTGACCATCAACCCTTAGTTTATCTCTTTAACATGAAGGATCCGTCGTCAAAGCTTGCTAGAATACGCTTAGAACTGTCAGAATACGACTTTACAATTGAATATATAAAAGGAAAATCGAATGTAGGAGCGGACGCATTGTCACGGATTACAATGGACGAACTAAAAGACTCAACTAAACAAGTACTAGCGGTAACAACAAGATCAATGATGAATAGAACACAATTAAAGTACGATAGTGAATGCAATGACAATACTAAATTACAGGTTTATGACAAATTTTCATATGATTTCTCAAAGAAAATACCCCGGGTAAAAACAAATATAATATATGATAAAAACAATGAAATTTCAAATTTTCAAGTTTGTGCACATTTAAAACACAAAAAACTCGAGTTACTTAATTTTACGATTGTTAACGAAAAAACGAATTTCGATGAGTTACTTTCGCGGCTTGAAGTCGAAGCGAACAGTTGTAATATTGTAATATTAAGACGTTAGAATGGCCAAAAAATGATTTATTTTTCAAATATTTTACAATTGCGAACTTAAAAGATCGCGGAAATAAAATTTTAAAGAACTTAGAAATTATATTGACGGATCCATTAGAAACTGTTACCGACGACGAAAAGAAACACCAACTTATGACAATATACCATAACGACCCAATAAGTGGAGGACATTGTGGACTCAAAAGATTATATGCGAAAATCCGAACGAAATATTTTTGGAAAAATATGACCCGCGACATATCAAAATTTGTCAAGAATTGCGAGAAATGCTTACACAACAAGCCAAACCCAAAAACAAAAGAAACCCTTGTTTTAACGCCAACACCTATCAAACCTTTTGAAATAGTCATAATTGATACAATAGGGCCTTTGCCAGAATCAACAAGTGGTAACAAGTTCGCTGTTACTATGATTTGTGATCTGACAAAGTATCTGGTAACCGTTGCTGTCCCAGACGAAAGCGCCAAAACGATCGCCTCTGCTATTTTTGAAAGTCACATACTAGTATACGGCATAATGAATTCGATCAGATCAGATTTAGGAACGGAATATAAAAACGAAATATTTTCGGAACTAACAAATCTCTTGAATACTTACGTGCATACCTAAATGAGACTATTTCATACTGGGACATTTATCTTAAGTATTTCACCTTTTTGCATAATACTACTCCAAATTCTGTTTTTGACAATAAATTTACTCCATTCGAACTAGTTTTCGGAAAAACACCGACTTTACCGCAAGAATTGAAAAAGGACAAAATTCATCCCATTTATAATGTTGAGAATTATGCAAAAGAGGTTAAGTACCGGATGCAAAAGTCACATGCAATAGCCAAAGAATTAATTATCAAACATAAAATCCGTAACAAGAATTTGTATGATAGACACTCTCGTCCAGTAGATATTAAAGAAAACGATCTCGTTCTAGTACAAAAAGAACCCCGAATTAAACATGAAAATATATATATCAGGGTCCTCACGTTGTAACTAAAGTAGATGGTGTTAATATTACCATTTTCGATAAAGAAAAAGATAAAGTAAAAACAATCCACAAAAACAGAGTTCAAAAAGTTAGTTGAAACTTTCATCTCAACCAATTATTATTTCAACATATAACAACAACATGTATATGAATTTCTCAAGTCAAGCAAACAAACAAAAAAAAATGTGTAAAATGAAATATTCACTAAATAGAAATTATTCACCAAATGAACACAATCACTTCATTTATATAAACGCAGTATTATAAATACTAGAGAAAAATGCTCTAAATGTACTTTCGTTTATTTATAAGAAATAAAATTGTAATAACTAAATTACAATACTTTAAACTACAAAAGAAAATGTTATTTAAGACTACAAAATTTTTAATGAACAAATATTGTACTATAAAATACTTACAAATTAAACATTAAAATGTATAGTTAAATATTTCTGAAAACAAAAAAAAATTATTCAATATAAGACTAATTTAATTTTTTTTTCCCGATTCAAATTAGTTTAGCCTATTACTAATTACCATTAAGTTTTAGTTTTAGTTAGCATGTTATGGAGTATGCATTTCCAAATTGCTATGGACGAACGAATAAGAGGGGGGAAAGAAAATTAATATAACATTTTCGTTCCTCCAAAGCAATTTGACATACTATGTGGAAAGAAGATTTTACAAGTCTGATCACCTTGTAAAACTTCTTTCCCCATAGGCGGTTGGTGTAATGGCACTACACGCGATGTGGTAACATCTTACATGGCAACACTTATGTTGCCCAAAACAATAAAATTACATCGCGTGTGTTGTCAACACTGCCGAGCTTACGATCCACATTCGTTCTAGAAGGTGTATCGTAGCTCGGCTTCCAGGAAGCCATTTTGCACTCGATACTCGCCTTTCAACCTGACCGGTCATATAAGTTCAATAAAATTTAATTAACGTTTGCAAAAAATTAAAACAAGTATTTTTTATTTTTCAAATCGAAAGTAGTACTCGCGTGTGTACACTATTTTTATTATAAACATAATTCATTGCTTTACCGTGGAAACTCGGAGTGTTGTAACTCCATGTGTAGTGCTGCTACCCATACCTGTGCATAGCGGAGCCTCAGTTGGAACCGGAGCTGTAACCCGGCGTTTTAAAGGCGTTTCATTGTACGATAAGAGGAAGCGCAACAGCGGTTTAAAAATTGGTTAAAAATAATAAAAACAATTATTTTTTTATTGCATAACTTGCCGTTTGGGCTGTCTTGTGCATTAAAAATGTTTTTGATTTTGTCGTTTAATTGTTTTTTGTTTAAACAGCCTAATTAAAAAAAATAGGGTCTTGGAAAGCGGTTTAAAAATTGGTTAAAAATAATAAAAACAATTAACTTTTTTGTTGCATAATTTGCCGTTTGGCTTGTTTTG
>NW_023471958.1:0-4264 GCF_013731165.1 Rhagoletis pomonella
TATACTACTAATACCTACAAACTAACTACATAACTCTAAAATATGCTAAGTCAACATATGGTTGCAATAAATATATAAATATGTCAGTCGCATTGACAAACTGACGTTGTGGATCAGTTAGTCACTGCGACTGTCTTTGGCGGTGTCTTTGACCGTCCGCACAAGTGTAACAAGATCCTCGCTATGTGCGATGAATGCAGTCTTTGCATAAACTCCCGCTGAGTTCAATGTAACTGATTTGGGTAAACTGTTGTTTGTGTACATTCCTATTTGTTTATACATTACTTATGTGCACATGACAATTAAAGTAAAAAGGGCGATGTGCTTATGCTACACCTTCCCTCTTAAAAAAAAAATAGATATATATATATTTGTAGTCAACTATATATATCTATTTTACTGATTCAGTGAACCGCTTGATGTTTGTTTGGGTTGACAAAATTTTAATCGTTTTAGGATCTTGTTACCATTGTTTTGTTACGTGTTTTCCTTTTGTTTTTTTTTTGTTTGTTTGTATATTTTATGTGATATTTGATTTTGTTTTCTTTTGGCTTGTGCCGTATATAAGGTTGAGTAAATTGGAATGCTTATGTGTATTATTATTATTTTTTTTTTTCTAAATTATTATTATGGATAAAGTGGCATGCTTATTTTTAAAGGTTTTAAATTGGTTTAAGCCTATTTTTATGAATTAATATTTCCTTTTTGTTTTTATTGCTATCTCCTATGCTATGTGGAATTAAAGTATAGTTGTTATTTTTATCAATGGTTTTAACTTTATAGTGTCCTGTATATCTATTCTCTAACTTATGGGAGGCCTCTTCTTTAACTAATACTAAATCTCCTATTTTAATTTCCTTACTATAGCTATTTTTGTCATAATTGGATTTTTGCTTTTCTTTAGCTTCTTGAATTAATTTGCTTGCTCTTTGCTGTGCTATTTGAAGTTTGTATTTTACTTCTTTGTCATACGCCTCATGGTTGTATACCGGGCTAATTTCATTTTCTTCCAAAAATTCATAATTTGGTGGTTGTTTTGCGAATATTAGTTCGAAAGGACAATAATTATGTGTTGTTGATGGCGTTGTATTGTAACAATAAGCGAAATACCTGAGGTATTCATCCCAATCGTCTTTGTCACTGGATATGTATGCACGCATATATTCGTTGAATGTCCGGTGACTGCGTTCTACAGTACCCAAAGTCTGGTGATGGTACGGTGTAGAAGTTTTATGCTCAATTTTTAACAATTTACACAGTTCATTGAACAGGCTATTTTTGTATTCTGTGCCCATGTCTGTTAAAATTGTTTTCATTTGGCCATAAATCGGGATGAAATGCTCGAATATGGCTTTAGCGACAGTTGTTGCATGTTTGCTTGGAACTGGAATCGCTACCAAATATTTGGTTAGATCGCATATAATGGTAACTGCATATTCGTTTCCATTTATCGACTTTGGCAATGGGCCGACTGTGTCGATTTGTACAATATCAAAAGCCTTCGGAGGTGTTTCTGTTATTGTCATTGGTTCTTTGATATGTTTATTAATTTTATTTTTCTTGCAGTGGATGCAGTTCTTTACATATTTTCGTATGTCATTTTTCATATTCAGCCAGCTATATTTCTGCTTGATTTTATCTGTCATGCGATTTATTCCTGGGTGGCCACCACTAATAGGATCGTCATGATATTTGTGCAGAATTTCTTTAATTTTCCCGGGATTTGTCACACATATAACCTCTGGGGTTAGAGCGATTGTTAACTTTTTGAGAACTTTATTTCCCATTTCCATAAATTTGCCTACTGCAGTATAATTCTTTTTAAACAATTTGTCCCCTAAGGACAACTGTACTTGTACAAGTCCTAAATTGCCGGCTTCTCTTTCGAGCCTGGTAAAGAATTGTCCTAAGTCAATCTTATCCTCAACAATTAGGTTGCTTGTATCAAAATTGCTACAAATTTTCTTTCCTTTTTTGAAATATAATTTCGGAGGATTGAAAACGAGCTCGACATGTCTTTTTACTTCAAATTTATTTAGCGCTTCGTAAATTTTGGGGTTCTCTTTGTGACTTTCTTTGACTTCAGTTTTATTATTGGTCTTTTTAGCTGCTGATCTTGTTGTTATTTTAAATATTTTGTTTGCTTCCACTGACATATCTTTTAAATTTGTAATGGTTATGCGGGATAATGCATCCGCGATATGATTTTCTTTACCAGCTATATACTCCTTCTAACGACCTTGTGATTTTTTCAATCTCTGCTGTGTATTGGTTAGCCGTTTTGCTACGCTGTTGGATGTTCAGTAGTTTAGCGGTCAAAACCTCCACTGATTCTCCCTTTATTGCGGTATGTAATTTGGTTCTTATTTGGGCGATTGTGGTCTCATTACTGATAAAATTTCTTGCTGTACCTTTCAGCTTTGTTTTTATCATGGTAATGGCCAATGCCTCGTGTGTATCCTTGATTTGCTCGAGTATATCAAGTGCATCTAGGAAGCTATGCAGATTTTCTGGTTTACCACCAAACTTTGGTAGTACTGACGAAGCAGTTTTGATAAATTCTACTACGGTTTGTGGCATTGTGACGTGTATTATCGGTATTTCTATTTTAAGTTCTTCCACCGGTGTGGCTTGAGTTGATGAAGGTGAGTTGGTTCGGCTAGGAACACGTTCAGACAGAAGTAGTACAAAATCTATTTGAATTTCTTCTTTTGTTGTATTTGGTACATCAAATTCTAGATTGTGTCTAGCTAGAGAAGATACAAGTTTATCTCGTACGGCGGAGAAAAATTGGTAAGCTTCTCTTTGATGTTCTTCGGTGAGTATGTTATTTACGGATTCGATCACCTGCCTTATGCCATTTAGAGCTTCTAAAATTATATTCAGATGCTTTGTTATGGTTTCTGGTGATATTGGAGCACTTTTGTTTATGCACTTATACGATTTATTAGCTTTAATTTTTTCTTCCAATAATGTGTCATGGATGTCTTTCCACTGATTCATTTCTATTGGGAAAGTTACACGCGTTGTTGCACATTGTTTAATTGTCTCAATTTATTTTTAATATAATTTTTTATCAAAATTGCAATTGCAACAATTAAACATGTAGCTACACATGCAAAAGCAGTCAACCACTTATCGGAAACTTCTTCCGCGTTTTCTACAATAGAATGTGGTTCATATTTGACTACTTTAGTTTCATAGGTTTTTTCACCTGAGGTTTCTTTTCCTACCTCATAACCTGTTATTCCTATTAATATTCCGTTTAGTGCAATTTTCCACCAAGTCATGTTTGAAAGAAAATAAAATTTCGATTTTAATATTTTATTTTTATTTATTCATAAACTCGTCATTTAATGTACAAATTTTAATATTCTTCAGGGAATGTTTTCCTTATTAATCTATTTACTTCTTCTGCCAATGTGGAAGGATATACTAAGTCTTCCATAGTGGGTTCCCTACCCATACCTATACGTAACCAAAATTGTTTTAAGTGATTTAAATGGGATCTATTACTTACCCTAATTCGTGATCTTGATCTACGAGTTTCTGAGTTTTCACACTCTAGATCATCTACAATTTTGTTTATTGCCTCGTAGTCAAGATCATCGGGCAATGCACTATCCATGAGAAAAAGGTTATTAAAAGTATATGAATTTTAACATAAGCGTTCAAATTTACTTTAAAAATTTATTGTTTAAAAAATTTTTATTCTTTATTTGTGTTTTAACATTTTTAATTTCCTCTTGTAATTTTAATCTTTTATCTGAGCTATTAGCAAAGTTAAGTTGTTGATATAACTTTGCTAATTCTACTCGGCTTTTTACTTTTCTTCCTGCCCTTTTTCTTCTATGTACAATTTGTGGGGCAGGAATTTCTGGGATATCTTCTGTTTTATTTAGTTTGTTTCTTTTCCTATACTCTTCAATATTAATCGGTTTAGGTCCGATTTTTTCGGACTTGCGACTCTCGAGGATCTGTTTTGTACCTTCAATAAGTGTGTCTACACACTTTTGAAAAAGTCTATTGATTTCTTTATGATATTTTTTATCAGACTCCTCTTCGGTCGAAATCCTTTGCATTATTTTTATTGTACAGAGAGAGAAGAGAGAAAAAAAAATTTCAATAATTAATTTTTAACCTTTACCCCTAAGCAAATTACTGCTATTTAGATGGCGGCCATAAGGCGTGCCAGAGTTTTCTAAGAGGTTTATATTCTTTTTAACTATTTATTAATCATTTCAAAAAATTTTTATTTTTTTTT
>NW_023471959.1:0-4263 GCF_013731165.1 Rhagoletis pomonella
GCTTGGTCGGGGTGAACCTTTTTTCATTGGCTTACAACTTGTGCTTTGTAAATGTTTGCTAATTTTATATGTAATATTTATTAGCATCTAAAATTTACTTCCAACTTTTTTTCTCCGTTTTTTACTTTCTTCTTTTTTTCTCTTAGCGGCGAGACGTTCGCTGGTGGTGAAGCGGGCATTTCTGTGCCGGAGACTGTGTGTACGCCGCGTGCGGTTGGCATCAGCGTCGATATCAACGTTTACGAGCCACATCTGCTGGCTGGCACAATGGCGCACATGATTGGCCATAATATCGGCATGGGGCACGATGATGGACGTAAGTATTGAATACGGATATTTTTATGTATGTATACATGAGTGTAAATACATATGTATATATTTGATCCCAACAATTGTGTTGTTATTTGTACTTTAATATTTATTAGCGTTAAAATGTCTCCTCATTGCTTTGGTAAATAACTCTAATGGCTGCCAAAAAGTAATTGTGCAATAAATTTGATCTATTGTTTGAGCACCAATCTTCGATATTAGATATATGCTTTCACACAAACTCTCACAATTACGTACTTATTTAAAAGTAAACAGCTTATATTATATCTATGTTGCTACAAATACCGCTCTTTATGCTTTAGCTGTGATTTATTTTATGGAAGTGTATTTATAGTGGTTTATCTTTAAATTTTATGTGCATTTGTATTCAACCAAACAATAAGTCACTGTTCTGATTTTAAATCACGCACCATTTATAAAAATAAAAACGTTTTAAATGGATTTCAGTGGCAATAAAAGTATCTACGCAATGCAAGGAAAGCTCAACTTTAACCTAAAAGCACTTACAAAAGCGATAGACTCTAACCTAAACTAAAATACCGAAAATCCTGATAAGTTCCGAAAAGTTCCAAAAAAAACTTCAGAAATATCCCGAAAAGTAAAACACGAAAGATTCCACACAAAAAAAAACGAAAAAAACGAAGAAACCGGAGAAAACCTTGAAGTTTCGAAAAAATCCCGAAAAGTCCAGAAAAGTCACTACAAATACCGGAAAATCCAGAGAAAATCCGAAAGACTGCCAAAAGTTCTTAAAAACTCTTTAAGTTCAATTTATTTTATTTTCAATTAGCAAATACGCGGCGTGCTTCACTGCACCTAAATTGTATTTTTGTGCTGTTTAATACCCGCTTTTTAATACTTCATTTATTTTATAAATTTTCAAACAGCTGGCAACCCTTAAAAAAAATATTTTCGGCAGTAAACTTTACTAAACCTCTTCCGTTTGATACTCGCATTGCAATATTCAATTTATCTTATCAATTAAGTTAAATTAAAATACTCTCTTTCTTTTGTCTTCCATATTGCAATATTTACTTTATCTTATCAATTTACTTTAATCGCAATTTGCAAACAGGTGGCAACTTTTCTAGTTTTTTCCTTCTATATTTTAAGTTAGACCTCTAGCAATATATCGGTGAAAACAATAGTTTATACTTCTGAGAAGTGTTTGTCTTTATAGATACATGTACCTCAAGGTTATTGGTTAATAAAGGCAGCTTGTAAGCAAGTTTATTCGCAATCTCATTTCTTTCAAATCGTAAGCTTTATTTATACATTACACTGACTTTGTTACATCATCAAAGACCGCGGTTGGATTTTCTTATAGTCGATAGTGCCTTATTGAAAAGTCGCATAATAAGTTGTACTGAATGGCTTGTCAATTCAAAAATAATAAATTTTTAATGTTCCCATTGTGGTGGATATGTGCAGAACTAGTCACCGCTACATTGCTAAATCTATCTACACATATGTATGTACACATTTTCAATTTAAGTACTTCTTAGCGCCATTGATTTTGTTTACTTCGGCTTTAAATGCACTTAAACGTAATCAAAAATTAAATATAATACCAACTTTTCTAACCAAAAGTCTCAGAGATAAAAATCTATTAAATTCAAGCCAACGTTTATGTTCATAAATAAATTGCTGAATTTTTCAACAACACTTTGCATTGAATACAATAACACAAAATTACAAATTGCTGCCTGCACACTCGCACATTTCCCTCACATTGTTTGCTGTTAAACACAATTTCCATCTTATAAATATTCAAAGCTTTCACACAAAGTAAGAGCAATCACTTTTGTGTGCTGTGCTTTTTCGCTATGGCTACGTTGTAGAAGTACTAATGTGTCTCCCAGGTCACATTTATAATATTCGCACAGAGTGTAAGAAAATAGAAATTCAACCATAAAAAATCGCAGCTGCCATAGAAGCAAAGCAAACTTCCGTCATCACCAATAATAATTCATTCAACAATTTCGATGTGATTTCCAAAACGCAACCACACACACACACTAATAGCAGCGGTGTAATAATCGACTGAATTGGCTGATTTATGACGAACGTTTAATGCCATATAATCAACAGACAAAGCTGTGAGCGAAGCTTTTTACTAACAAAGGCAATAAGTATTTTATAATAGCAAATCTTTGATCTGCGGCTAAGAGAGGCGTGCTTTCAAACCACAACATCCATTATCAAGTTAAGCCACCACTGATGACCAAACTCGGCGGCACTCCGATGGCGATGGCAATGGCGATGACGGTGACGCTCATCCTGCGGTTGTTGATATATGTACATACGCCTGCTCACTTAACATTACAGCAAATGTATTTTAAATGTTTGTGTATATGTATTTGTATGGGAAAGTGTGAGTGCCTCGTACATTGTCTGTGGGCTGGTGTGTGTATCCATAGTGATGATGCATTTGCCTAATGGAAATTCATAAATTTTATTTAAAAAAAAAAAAGAATCTGTATACTTTTCTATTCATCATTTCATTTTATTGGCTGCTACACACAAAAGCACACGCGCGCATCAAACCTAAACATTCATAAGTAAATATTTTGCTTTGGCAAATAAATAAAAAATTTATATTGAAAAAGAAATAGAAACGATTAGCATTGCTGTTATTATTGGCAGCAATAACAATAGACCTTCGAAATATGTAAATGCGCTTTCAAAGGCGCATATATTGAAGAATAAATAGATAAATAAATATTGCTAGATAGCTGCTTATGCAAATATATTTGTCCATACGCAATATATTTTATATCAAAAATGATAAGTAAAAGCGACAGCAAAATTTATGAAATTGAAATTTTGTTTCCTCTTCAACAGGCTCTTGATGTGTTATTTAATGTGTGCATATGGATGTATATTAGGGTGGTCCAAAATGAATGTGAAAAAGTAAAGTAAGCATTTTAATGCTCACTCACCCGCTAGGATTAATCTATATCGAAAGAAATATTTCGAAATCAAAGAATATTTAGAGGTCGCGCAAAGCGCTCAAAGTTTTCCATATATTTTAAAAGAGGGAAACCCATTTTTCGTCAAAATGGTGCAGAATTCGATAAATTTAGTATTTTAGATGGTAGAAATTTGTTTCTCTTGAGGTGATTTGCAATAATAATACGCAATTGTTTATTTTAAAATTTTTTAATACTGGGGAACTTATAAAAAACATTGAAACCTTTGAGCTCTTTGAGCGTTCTCTAACTAGTTTTGAATTTCAAAAAAAAAAATAGTGGTATAATTTTTTTCGGTATAGAACAATCCGCGGGTGGAGCGTCAAAATTCCGGCTTTGCTTTTTTTTTTACATCACCCTAATGTACATACAAATGTATGCACGTACTTACGTAGCAAAAGTATAAAATATTAAAACATATTGTATTTGTTGTACACACTTTAATAGACATATACAAATATCTGCTGCATTATTTAGCACTTTTGTTGACAGCAAATTTTTCATTTTTAATCGCATAATTATTTGTTTCTTTTACCTACGACAGGTGAGGAGTGCTTCTGCCGCGACTGGCATGGCTGCATAATGGCCCAATCGATTGTTGGCCAGGAAAATGTGCAGCCATACAAATTCTCCGAGTGCAGTAAAAAGGATTATATCGATGCGCTGCGCACCGGACATGGGTTGTGTTTACTCAATAAGCCAAATGAGGTGAGTCTCAAAGTATTGAAAAAAAATGTTATGCCATTGCTTTATATTTATTACTATATCAGAATGAGAGCAAAGTTACACGTCACTGCCTTATGGGGGTATAAAACCGTTATGTACTAGATGCCAAAGTTTCGCGGATATCATTTAAGAAATTTACTTTTGGATGAAAATTTAAACTTAAGTCATGAAATTTGGTCAAAAAAAAAACTCTGGATAACTGTCCAACTTCTTTGCCACTAAATTTCCCTCGAAG
>NW_023471960.1:0-4263 GCF_013731165.1 Rhagoletis pomonella
AAAATCTCCCTACTATACAAATATGTACAGCAATATTAACTAACTAGTGAATACCCGGCGTGCTTCGCTGCGCCTTAAAAGTAATTTTGTTTTGTTACTCCCTCTCACAACATTTGAAAATATTAGTTAATATTGCTGTACATATTTGTATAGTAGGGAGATTTTTTCACATTATATAAATATACGTTATTTGAATATTGAATCAATACACGTTTGAGGAAAGGGTGCGATAGTAGACTCCAGTTATAAGATTATAAATTAAATTTCCAAGAGAAAGCCGGTTCTTTACATATTTTCTAATTACCTTCGAAAATATATTAACTCAAAAAAAAAATGAACAATGCTTCATAGATCGATTTTTTTTAAATCTAACTTCATAAAGTTCTTTAAAAATATTTTGTAAATGAGGCCATAAGAGCTTAGGGGGAGAGTTACAACACAAAAATACATTTAAGGCGCAGCGAAGCACGCCGGGTAATTGCTAGTGTAAGTATATATGTAAGTGTACATACCCTGCAAGAAATGTATCTAACTATAAGCTAACTTTAAGTTGATTGGGAAGGAGCTAAAAGTCACTATTATCTGTACTTCCTTTAAGGAAAGCTAACTATATTTGTATGGCGATTGCCGCGAAATAGTCAAGGGTTACCCTCTAATTAGATGTAGTCAAGGGTGGTTACCTCTGAATTTGATGTAACTAACTTGTAACTAACTACTTTTGGACCAAAAATATCAATAGAAAAACAAAATATTTTTTATTTTTTTTTTATTACATTTCATATTTGTTTGCATATTCTGCCGTAGGTGGTCCCATATTCGGACTCCGTCAGACATAACATCAAAATGATAATATGAAATTTCGATTTTCCTTTTATTTGTCCTCAGTTCGAAAAAGTATTTGCGAAGTGCAGGATATTTAAATAGAAACGCGTTTAAAGAAAACAATCTCCTGCATTACTTATCAACTAGTTTCAAGTTAGCTTTTTGTAGCTAACTACAAGTTATGTATTTTATAGAAATCCCGCAAAAAGGCTAACTACAAGTGGGTTATTTTTTGTCAATTTATACTTTTTTTCTGCAGGGTACGCATCCCAAGCATGCAGAGCGGCGACAACACACACATACACACATAGTACATGCATATCCGTACAAATCGCGTGCTGTGGTGTTGATGGAAATTAAACATTTGAAAGCACATTTATATGGCTGGGTGTAGCTGAGTGCGCAAAGATACTTGCCACAATTTGTTGATATCCAGAGATGGTCAGGGTTCGAATTCCACTACAGCAGTGCCCGCCAAAAAGAGAAAAGTCTCAAAATGATAATGTATTAGTTCTGAAACAAAAAATGATGTGCACGGAAAAAAATGTCTGTGTTGTATTACTTATTATAAAAACTTTGGTATGTTTTTTTGCCGTTTTTTTCATTGTGCGCTATTTTTTAGATCTAAACAACATAGAAACATATAATGAATGTTAACGGCCCTAAGAAAGGAAAAAGTTGGTAATATTTTGTGTGTATTGTACAAAATTATTATTATTTTTTTATAATTTAAGTGTGGATTTCTGAACAAAAAATATAACGTGCTTCGAGCACTCTGAATATTAAAGGGAAATTTCGTTGATTTCAAGTAGAAATAAAATAAAAATATATATAACTAATATATATTTATTTTAAAATTAGGTAAAACTTGACATTTAAGAACAATTTAAAATAACGATTAAACCAAAAGATAAATAACAAAACATATTGTATGTTTTAATTGAGGACTAGTCTGGTATTAAAAAAAAATACATAATTCACAAAGTTCTTTTAATATGAAGAAAAAGCACGACTTGGTACCATATACATACATACCTATTTCTAGGGGTGTATGTACGAAAAATTGTGTTATAAAATTTTTGAATGAATATTCATTCATTCTGCTCAGTGTACCTACTTTATTCAACAATAATGCGTCATCAACCTGCTTCGCCTATTGTTTGCATGCAACTAAATAAAATTTGTTGCTCTTCTACTCTTTCTGTTGACGTTCGGATTGTGTACGTGTAAGAAGCCGATTGTGTACATGTGAAAGGCCGAATATAGTTCGTTTCCCAGGAAAGTGTTTTGCGGGCACTGCACTACAGGCAACATGCAAATTAATATTTTTTTTCAGTTTTTGTCTGAATTATTTACTTCACGGATGCTTTTTCAAAACGAACGAGGTCATTTTAATATGCGCGTAATTGAATTGAATATTTACCAATATACCGTACTTTCGTTGACGTTTATAGTAAGATCAATTACGTTTCTATTTGATTTTAATATATTTTCCCCTCAGAGTAGTCGAATCCTTAAAACATTTTGCTCCGTCCCATATCAATTTTTTACAGTGGTTAAAGTTCCCACTTTTTGGCCACAAATTTATAAATGTGACATGTAATTTTATTTTTAATGCTACTTCAACCCTAATTTTTGTCTCAGATGTCGCATAGTAAAATGAGAGGACACATAGAACATTTAACCCATTAACTACAAACAGCCGGTTCATGAAAGTTTTTTGAAAATAGTAGTTAAAGCCTTAAAATGCTTTACAGAAGTATTATTTAGAGTCACCGAGCTCTTTTAACTTTATTCGTAAATGACGTGGATTTAAAACTGATTAAAAGGAACATGAAAACAGTAGAATCGACGGCATGTGGCATGAGGTCAGTTTTCTGCACTCGTTGTTTTGTGTATTCAGAAGTGATAAACAAAAATCCACTGCCGGCGCTTTTTTCAGCGTGATTGGCAAATCAACGTTTATCACAGTGCACATGAGGCAAAATTGACGTTTTAGCTGGACAAAAATCTAAAATTGCGATTATATTTAATATCTATATAAAAACGTATGAACGTTCCTTAATGTTTGACAAGCTAAGGGACAGTATTAGTTATGAAGCAACGTTTTGCATTATGTTACTAGAGTACCCGCAACTTGCGGAATGCATATCGTCCGAACAGGCAGTCATACGAGGTAGCCTCGTATTAATTATAGTTTGTGTGGATGTAACTTTTTAAAATTATGTTTATATTAAAAAAGGACTTCTTACAAGACAATTTTAATTTTTTTCATTAGTTTAGGTGTAACAGTTTTAAAATTTTAGTTATTTAAAAAAACTATAAGATTAACTACAAAATAGTTATTCCGTAGATGATAAAGAAAGTACCCCAGAGTACCCTCAGTTGATTTTTGTAAAACATTTTTTGGGTCTTTTAGAAAGCCCTCACAAAAATTAAGGTTTCCCTTTGCATCACTTTAAGAGTGATTTTATTTTGTTTACAGCTACCAAATAATCTATCCGCATCAGCTGATTGACAAATAAAAAATATAAAAATATAAAAGTGAAACGACGAATCTCCAAATTTTTAATTTGCTACGAAACCCCCATGTCGTCCAAGGTCAACCTGTACAACATTTTATTTATCTATATATATAAAATTAAGTGGCAAAACTCCCTGTTCGTATACTCCTCCTAGACGGCTTGCCCGATATCAAAGAAATTTTCAGGGGTGATTGGGGTCTGTGTGGAGGGTGCACATAAGAAATTTCATGTGTGTATCCTTGCACGTTTTGCAAAAACAAAAAAAAAAATAATTCTGTTTGGCTTTACGTGTTTTTTTCGGATTTCTATCATTCCTAGACGGCTTGCCCGATTTCAATGAAATTTTCAGGGGTGATTGGGGTCTGTGTGGAGGGTGCACATAAGAAATTTCATGTTTGTATCTTTGCACGTTTTGCAAAAACAAAAAAAAAAACAAAATTAATTCTGTTTGGCTTTACGTGTTTTTTTCGGATTTCTATCATTCCTAGACGGCTTGCCCGATTTCAATGAAATTTTCAGGGGTGATTGGGGTCTGCGTGGAGGGTGCACATAAGAAATTTCATGTGTGTATTCTTGCACGTTTTGCAAAAACAAAAAAAAAAATAATAATTCTCTTTGGCTTTACGTGTTTTTTTCGGATTTCTATCATTCCTAGACGGCTTGCCCGATTTCAATGAAATTTTCAGGGGTGATTGGGATCTGTGTGGAGGGTGCACATAAAATGAAATTTTCAGAAGTGATTGGGGTCTGTGTGGAGGGTGCACATAAGAGATTTCTGTCATTCCTAGACGGCTTGCCCGATTTCAATGAAATTTTCAGGGGTGATTGGGGTCTGTGTGGAGGGTGCATATAAAATGAAATTTTCAGAAGTGATTGGGGTCTGTGTGGAGGGTGCACATAAAATGAAATTTTCAGA
>NW_023471961.1:0-4263 GCF_013731165.1 Rhagoletis pomonella
GAACTGATTAAGAGTTTGTTCTTTTCTTGCTAAGAAATACTTTAATAGGTTATGGGCGCAGTGAACGCATGTTATAGAAGCAAGAAAAGTGCATTTACGTAAATTAGAAGTTTCTCGTAGCAGTTTGTTCTTCTTGTTCGATATGGATTTGGCAAAACATATTAAACCTCTGACTGGCGAAGCAGACTGGCCGATTTGGAAAAGAAAAATTAGAGACCTGCTGGATTACCATGAAGGTGCTCTAGATGCAATTGACGGCAGACTAGTCAAACCTGAACCAGTAGCAGAAACTGCATCAGAAGCAGAAAAGAAAAAGAACAAAGAAGCGGGAGATCTATATCGCAAGGCAAATAGTTATGCAAAGTCCATGATTTCAAGCTCAGTAGCAGACGTAGTGTATCAGAAAATAATGGATAAAGAATCTGCGCATGAAACGTGGCTGGCTCTTAAATTGAATTTTGAAGCATCGTCAAAAGATCAATTGTTTAAAATATGTACAGAGTTTTTTGCATTTGATTGGCGTAATGGCGAAGACGTTTCGACACACGTTGCAAAGTTAAGAAATCTATGGAACGAGCTAAATAATGGCTTGAAATCAAAGAACGAAAATGAACTTCCTGGCCTTATTCTTGTTTGTAAAGTTTTACAAATTTTGCCTAGTGAATTCGAGAATTTCAGATCCAGTTGGATGCTATTGTCGAAAGATGAAGAAAGAACGTTCGAAGAATTGATCACACAGTTGTGTATGTATGAAAGAAACTTTAGAAAGACAGCTGATGCCACTACTGGAGAAGCACTTGCTGTGAAAAGCGGAAAACCCAAACCACGTATATCATTTCAAAGGTCAAAAGACAACGATATTTGTAACTATTGCAAGAAGAAGGGGCATTGGGTAACCACATGCAAAAAGTGGATTGCTGATGGCCGACCACCAAAGAGCGACGCTCAGAGCAACGTCGTAGTTACGAATGTAGCCCTGTGTGCAATCAATGAAGTTGAGTCATGTTCATCAGGGTGGTGGATCGACAATGGTGCTACAAAGCATGTGACGAACAGCCCGGACCAGTTTGTAGAGTTTCAAAAGTTTCGCAGTCCACGTGTAATCATAGCCGCAGGAAAAGAATCCCTTGAAGCCGTTGGACAAGGAGTTATACGTATTTCATCGTTCACTGAGAATGGAACTATGGAGATGACTCTGACCAACGTCTGGTATGTTCCGAAAATTTCTAAAAACCTTTTTTCAGTTTTAGCAGCCCAAGACAGAAATGGAAATAGTAGGTTCCACTCAACTTCAACTAAATGCTGGTTGGAGATAAATGGTAAAACAGTGCTGTGCGGAAATCGTGAGAGAGGCGGGTCTCTGTACAAGGCAGCTATCGAACCATTAAATGTTGAAAACGTCGAGAGGGTTACTATTGCTGAAGCAGAGACATCAATATTGCAGCTATATCACGAGAGGTGGGGTCACCAAGACAAGCGACACGTACGAGACATGCTCAAAAGAGAATTGGGCATCACAGTTAAGTTGCAACAAGAAGTATGCGAGCCCTGTATTTATGGAAAAGCGCATCGTCTACCCTTTGGTACTAGAGCGAAGGTTACTAAAGCAGGCGAACTTTTCTCCGCTGATGTTGTAGGTCCATTCTGTGAATCGTTTAGCAAGAAACGATTTCTGGTTGTGTTCAAAGACAGTTATACAAAATTTCGTTATGGTTTTGTAATTAAACATAAATCCGAGGTGATAACAGTTTTGAAGCAGGTTATAGCACATACGAAAACGCTTGGACACATGATTAAAGAGCTACTTAGTGACAATGGGGGAGAGTTTGATTCCAAAGAAGTAAAACGCCTTTTGGCACAAAACGGAATAGTACAGAGATTAACTGCCCCATATACGCCCCAATAAATTTCCAGATGCAATATGGGCTGAGCTAGTGATGTCAGCAATTTACATTCTAAACAGAACCGGAAAGTCTTCTGAAGATGGCGCAAGTCCCTTCGAGTTGTGGGTCAAAAAGAAACCAAGAATGAAACATTTACGTATCATTGGGTCTACTTGCTATGTCCACGTACCAGCTGCAAAAAGAAAGAAAATGGATAAGAAGGCAGAAAAAGGTTTACTTGTAGGGTATGATGGAGATGAGCGGTACCGAATATACATTCCGAGCAACAACAAAGTTATCCTGTCCAGAGATGTGCAATTCGATGAAAGACAAACAGAATGTGAGTATCAAGCTAAGCTTCCGTTTAGGGATATTGAAAAAGATCACAAGCAAGGAGACGAAAGTGAAGTCGAGCCTCAAATTAAGGACATTGACGAAGAACGCATGCAAAAAGATGAACGTGACGACGACCTCGATACAAAGATCGTTGAAGAGGACGGTTTTCAGTCACTAAGCGATGACGAAGAAGAGTCAAAGAGTAGCTCCGAAGAACAAGATCCGCAAATTACCAGAAGTGTATTGAGAAGAAGGTCAGCTTTAAAGAAGCCAAAGCACCTCGAAAACTTTGTTATGTCCGTAGAGGAAATCCACAGTCAATTGAGTGAATCCCCTGATACTTTTGAAAAGGCTCTTGAGAGCGGCGATGCAATTGATTGGAGAAAAGCCATGGATCGCGAAATGGCCTCGTTAAAAGAGAATAAAACGTGGACTTTAACCGAACTGCCACAAGATGTAAGGGCAATTCCATGCAAATGGGTGTTCCGGCTTAAGAAAAATCCTGATGGAAGCATAGACAAGTATAAAGCGAGGTTGGTTGTGAAGGGCTTCAATCAGCGTCAAGGCATAGATTACAGCGAAACATTCAGTCCAGTAGCGAGAATGGGAACAATTCGCTCAATCCTAAGTATTGCAGGCAGTGAGAGAATGCGTTTTTATATGGAGAGCTCGAAGAGAACGTGTTTATTAAACAGCCACAAGGGTATGAGGACGGGACCAGTAAGGTATGTAAGCTGCAGAAAAGCCTATATGGTCTCAAGCAAGCACCTAGATGCTGGAACAAACGCTTCGGAGGCTTCCTTGAAAAGCATGAGTTCAAGGCCAGTGACGCTGATCCGTGCTTGTACATTCGAGAAAGATGTGGTCAAAAACTCATTCTGGTAATTTACGTGGATGATGGTCTTCTAGCTGCATCAGATCCACGTGAGTTGGAGACATTTATTGGTGAGTTGAAAACAGAGTTCAAAATTGCTTCAAATAAGGCAAGTTACTTTTTGGGTCTAGAAATTGAGCTAAAACAAGATTTTATTAAGATTAATCAAAAATCATACGCAAAGAAAATTTTAGAACGTTTCAACTTTTCCGAATGCAAACCTGTTTCAACTCCAATACTCAAAGATGCAGAAAGCTGCGCACCAGGGAAAGATGACAAATCAACAAAATTTCCCTACAGACAAGCTGTAGGAGCACTGATGTACCTAATGCTGGGCACACGGCCGGACTTGGCGTACAGTGTGGGCTTTATTTCCAGAGCATTGGAAAATCCTACTCATGAGGACATAGTACGAGTCAAGAGAGTTTTTCGGTACATAGCAGGAACTTTAGACCTTGGAGTAGTCTACCGGTACAACAAAGATGTAGGTCTTTTAGAGGTCTACAGCGATGCTGATTTTGGAGGGTGCATGAAGACTGCCCGCTCGACGTCAGGAGTAGTGGTAAAATATGCAGGAGGTGCGATTTCTTGGTTCAGTCAACGACAAGCGATTGTGGCAACTTCCACAACTGAAGCAGAAATTATAGCAGGAAACGAGGGAGCCAAAGAAGCAATATGGTTAAGCAGACTTTTCAGAGGAATCATAAAGCTTAAAGCTGTTCCCATCGTTCTAGTTGATAACTCTGCAGCAGTTAGATTAGCTCAAAATCCAGAATTTCACCGCCGAACCAAACATATTTCCATAAAGCACTTTTTCATCAGAGAGAAGGTGACAGAAGGCAAATTGTGTATCCAACAAATCTCAACAGAACATCAATTAGCAGATATAATGACTAAACCGTTGCCGAAAACGAGACTCAAAATTCTATCACTGAAGATGGGACTCACATAAATCATAAAGGCGACTCAGAAATTATGTTATAATACATTTTATTTCAAATTTAACTATAATTAACAAGGGAAAGTGTTGAAGTATGTAATGTTAGCCTAAGTTAAATTTCCCTTCACATCAATTGTCAAATAGATGGCGCTATAATGTATTTACTTTTGCCTTTATCCTTTATTTTTTTTTTGCATTTCTTGTTTTTGACAGCCAGTGTGCTTATCAGA
>NW_023471962.1:0-4263 GCF_013731165.1 Rhagoletis pomonella
CCCCCTGACGTGTCTGCGCGGAGACTCCTCTAGCTGTGGTATGTTAGGGTGTTTTCATTTCTGTGGCGCCCCACCAGTGGTGCACTGTTTTTAGGCAGTTTGTCCAGCTTGTCCTGGTCACTCGACGTTTGGCCTTGTCTACCGAAGGATGCAATGTGAATTGCCGACTAAAGTAGCTGGCGCATTTCTTCGGGTCCGACGCAGCGCGATCTTCGAATGAGATTTCTACTCTGTCATCACGTTTCGTTGGATTAGCTAAGGAGCTCACGGTTTACCAGAGCTTATTCACACCAGAGGCGAAGTTACAGGTCATCAAGTGCTCTTCCCACTTTTTCCGCTTGTGCTGATTTACCAGGTGCCGAATCTCCATGATAAGGTCCTTCAAGCGAGGAACCCCGCGATCGACGTGGCGTAGGTGGTCACACGGTCATTTGCAATTACAGCAATTTTTTATGAATTCCGCACCTCAAAATCCTTAAAATACCTTTCCAGTTATTTCGCTATCTCCTCTCGTTTAATTTTGTCCCTTTTTTCAAAAATAGAACACTTTGCGGCGTATACACGGCCCACCGTATAGAGTAAAAGCCGGTCCACATAGAACTTTCGCGTTGGCTTTGGCGTTGGCGTTGGTTTGACAGACCGCACGTTGAAAGTATGCTTGCTACAATGACAGCGAATGATTTGACATACTAACGATAGATAAATTAATAAATACTTCATATCAATAGTTGCATGAAAAACGAAAGTCCACATTTGAGTAAAAAGGAAACATATTTGAAATAATTATATTTATTTGCAACAGCTGACGAGCGCCTCACGCAAAAAGTTGAGAGTTGACCATCTTTCTGATTTGTGTTGGCGTTAGCGTTGCGGAATTTTCGCTATGTAGACGGCTGCATCATTTGAATTCATGTATTCGAAGTCAGCTGTTGAAGCGAAACCAACGCCAAAGTTCTATGTGGACGGGCCTTAACTCCATAATTCTTCGCGCTGAAAACAATTTCGGACAATATTTAAGGTGGTGGAGACTAGCTCTGTTATTGGAAAAAAGAAGCCAAGGAGAAACGAGTAGGGTGCAAAACGTGGATGACAAACAAAAAAATATTTATCCTAGAAAAAACTAAAATGTTCAACGTAGCCCAGCCCAGAAATTTCGTATGGAAATTTAAGCTTTCGAAGAACTCACCATATAAAATTCGTTACTGTTTTACTATAAGAGATATACACCTGGAATTTTGCCAACTTATAAAGCAAGCTACAATATATCTGCCTACCATAAAAAATTTAATTGGATTTCCCAGACTCCCGAAATTCAACATCAAACATGAACTCACGGTGCTAAATGTCATTCATCATTAAACATATAGTTGGTTTTTTTTTTAATATGGTATCGTTTCATCCATACACTGACCGTTATATTAACACTGGAGCCAGCGAACTGTCTGTAGTAATAATTTCTTCTACTTCTATTCGAATGAAAGACAAAGCGTTTTTTTTTGTGTTTTTGTATAACGGTGATTCCAAAGGAATTACTTTGGTATTTGTAGACTTTGGAAAGTTTCCATTTATTCAAAATCGAATGTGTGTGAAGTCACGTACGGCTTAAAAATGATTAAAACTTAATTACCGTGCAAAAAGGTGAGCGGAAAGTATAAATCAATCAATATTATCAGCAATTTACATATGTATATGTATGTCCGCAAATCCTATCATTAAATAAATCATTTTTAGATGTTTTTTTTTTTTTAATATTAAAGAGATTCACCATTATAATAATGTATGTAAAGAAATAAGTATATCTTCTAATATGGAAAACATATTGCACAAAAATTAGCGATAACCTCGAAAATAGCAAGAGATCTTGGGGGGCCAAAGTAGAGATAACGTTAAATATAAACGTATAAAAAAGTGTGTTTATTTTTTATATTAAGTTTTTTGATAGATTCCTTCAAAAAAAATAATTTACTTTGCAGTGCCCGACTTAAATGAGTTTCTTACTTACACTTTGTAAGAACTTGAGCCTAACTGCCGAACTAATTTATTTCTCCATCTTCCTTATCTCCCCAAATAATTCTTTAAATCACCGGACGTTCTGCGATATGACCGCCTACGTATGTACATTAGGGTGGACCAAAAAGAGTAAAGTAGGAATGTTAATGCTCTCAGCCCCTAGGATTGTTCTATATCAAAAAAAAGTATACCCCTATTTTACTTTTTTTTTTGAAATCATAAAATATTTAGAGCTCAAAGTTTTCCATATAATTTATAAGGGGAAAAAATTACTTTTCGTAGAAATAAAATAGAATTCTTGTAAATCATATTTTTAGATCGGAAAACTCAGAGTGATAGATAGTGATATACAATTGTTTATTTAACCATTTTTTAATAACGATTTTTTATTATCCAGTTTTTTTGTTATTTTGATCAGTTTTGTCTATTCTTTTCCTTAATTAATTTTTTATTGATTTTATATAAAAGTCTAGCTCATAATTAAACAAACGCCATATAGTGTGTATACAAATGAATATTGCAAACTTTGTACAAAGATTAAAAAAATGCAGCAAGTTTTTACAACAACAAACTTTTGATTCAGAATTTTTGGAGAGGTTCCCAGTTTACAATTGTATGCATTTTCTTCCATATAAAGTGTGTTCGAAATTTTTTGAAATGGATGAAAATGCATGACACCGTAAACAAAAAAAAAAAATTCTCAAAAATCAACGGGTTTTAGACGAAACTTACACTTTTGTTTAATGGATTATAAAACTGAAAACTTCGAAACTTTCTAAAAATTGTGAATTAAAAGTTTGTGGTTGCAAAACATTTTTTTTTTTGTACTACGTATTCACAATAGAATTCGGCGTTTTGTCAAGGGTTGCCGCCTAATATTTCTCAATGCCCTTATTTCATTTTTTAGCGCTTTTAATTTTCACTATTTGTAATTTTTGAAACTATAATGTATGCAGTATGTAATTTTTTATTATATATTGACATATTATCTATGCTAAACTTCTATAATTTATGATTGTGCCAAAACTGGATGAATTGTGCCAAAAGTGTCTCTGAGAATGAAAGTACCAAAAATGGCACTATTGTGCCTGCTTTTCCATCACTGCTGTCACACCAGTTTGAGAACATATCTCGTTGATTTTTTAAACTTTTTTTTGCTGACGATGTTCCACATAAAGTATTTATGTTCGAAAGTATGTCCTTTCCATCGCACTGAGGGCCTCCCTCTTCCTCTGCTACCACCAGCGGTTGCCGGGTTGAGTTCTTTCAGAGCTGGAGCGTCGGTGTCTATTTCCTCTTACATGGAATGGACCATGCAGTACGGGACAATGACCGCTTCCTTTGACATCTCAATGTTAAATAAAACAGTTTGTTAAAAGAAATATCAATTAACTATTGAAAAAAATAATAAAAGATATATCAATTAACTATTGAAAAAAAAACTATGTACTTTCAAACTGATTTTACTTCCGGCAGGGTCATGTCCATATATGTACGCACAGATGTACATGTACATACTTACACATATAGATCACGCGAGATTGACACATAAAAATTCCACAAAAATGACAACATTTATTAAAAATAAACTTATCAAAAATTTATTTCAATTAAAAAAACCCGATTCATTTTTATTTTACTTGTCATCATTTATTATGGCTTTCATAGGGCGATACATGCATGCATAAATAGATATGTATGTATGCGTGTATATTAGGACGGTCCAAAAATACATGCGAGTGAAGAAAGTTTAAAATATTGCGCTCTCATCCCCAGCTTTTTTCTAAATGGGAAAAAGAATAGCCTTATTTTTTTGTTGAAAAAAAAAAATTGTTTTAAACAACTGCCTCAAAGCCCATGAAGATTTCCATACATTTTATATGAAAAAAAAAACAATTTTTTGTAGAAATGGTATAGAACCCTGGAAAATCCACATTTTTGGATCAGAAAACTCTGCTCCTCTTTACGAGACTTCCAATAACAGTACCCAACTGTTTATTGTAACACCTTTTAATACCAGCGATTTTTTATGGGTCCCGCGATTAAATTTTTTGAGCGACCTTTAAAAAAAATTAAAATTACAACTGGTTAAATAAACAATTGGGTATTGTTATCGGAAGTCTCCGAAAGCGAAGCAGAGTTTTCCGATCGAAAAATATGGATTTTCCATTTCTACAAAATTATTATTTTTTCTCCATATAAAATACATGGTAAACTTCTTGGGCTTTAAGGCAGTTCTAAATATCATTTTTT
>NW_023471963.1:0-4263 GCF_013731165.1 Rhagoletis pomonella
GGCCAGGTATGATAAGGCAATGAACTCAGAGGGTTTCCAAGAGGGAGGCTTAGTGTTGCTGTACAATCCACAACGGAAGAAAGGTTTGTCCCCAAAGCTACAATGCAACTGGGAAGGTCCGTATAAGGTCGTCAAACAGCTGAATGACGTAGTGTATCGATTCCAGACCGTTGGGAGACCAAGAAACAAGATGAAGGTGGTCCACTTGGAAAGACTTGCAGCGTTTGGAACAGCAAGTGTGTCTGATCGGGACGATCAGACTTAGGTGGAGGGCAGTGTGACGAACACTGCGGCAACGCGAAGCGAACAACGAGAAATAGGCAGAATGTTCGAGGAATGACGTGGAATGTTCCACAAAGAGAAACGTCAAGTTGGATGAACACTGCGAACAGCGAGAGAAAGAGAATGAGCGACAAACTTCAGAACGTTGTAGAGTTGCCGTAAGTACGAGCGCAGGTATATAAGGGCGCCGCCACAGCGAAGTAAGTTAGTTACAAGACAGCAAGCTACAAGTAAAGTGAGCAGAGAAGTGAGTTGCGAATAAGCAAGCTATAAGTTTAATTGTGTTAACAAGTTAGTTAAGCGTTGTTATTGCTTTAACAAGTATTGTAGAGTGTTTTTACTGTATTAGCGAGTATTGTAAATTGTTTGTTGTACAATAAAGATAATTGTACTACAATTTGGTCATCGTGAGCATTTATTTAACAATCCAGCGATACGAGCCGGAAGCTTTTGGGAAATCCGGACGGGGTTTCAAGGATAATCGTAACAATATTCAAGACGGAATTTAATACCATGTTCTGACCGACAACGAAAACACCTTGAAAACGAGTTTTGGGATTGTGGGCTGAAGGCTGTTCACACCGACTGTTGGTGTTTTCGTTGACATTTCTTACATCCTTTGTTAACAGTTTTGCTACACAAATACAAAACCAAAATATTTTTCCTTCTATTTCTTTTCATTAACAACCTTTTACTTCCATGCATATTTTATTTTGGTCAGCCAATTAACAATAAATCCGAAATGGCGTATTAAAGATGATAAAATATGACTTCCACTTCGATAAATAATCGAAAAAAACTAGTGCAGACACGATTGGAATGAGTGGAACGTGAGTTTTCAAGTGGTTTTCAGCGAAAACTTGTTTTAGTTTGACAGATTTTACATGGACGAAAACACAAGTTTTAGGTCGAAAACCAGTTTTAGCAACGAAAACATGTTTTCGATGTCGGTCAGAACATGGTATAAGGAGGCTAAGCAAAATGTGCATACCAAATTTGGTCGAGATCGGTCAAGTAGTTTTTGAGATACGCATATATCATATAAGTGGAAGTGGAAAACCACTTCTTTGCTGAAGAGCGATTGTTCATATCAATTTTGAATAAATATTGATGAATACCTCAGTCACAAGGCTAAAAAAATCTGAAATTCCCGTACATACAGACCAGGGATGTTGCGAATGTGGAATTTTAGACATCCGCGGATGCGAATGCGGATGCGGATGTTTAAACGCTAACATCCGCGGATGCGGATGCGAATGCGGATGTCAAGTATTTTTATACCCGAGCGCACTTGTGCACAAGGGTTTTATAAATTTGTTCACATAACGGTTGTTTGTAACAGGCAAAATGTATCGAGAAAGATATAGACAAATATATACATAAATGATCAGAATGAAAAGAGAAATCGATTAAGCGGTGACTGTCTGTCCGTCTGTCCGTCCGTCTGTGCACACGATAACTCGAGTGCAAATTGAGATATCTTAACGAAACTGGGTATGTGTACTTCTTTTGAGCGGTGGACGGATGGTACTGAAAATGGGCAAAATCAGACGATAACCACGCCCACCTCCCATAAGACGGCAGTTTTGAGAAATGCGAAAACTGCGATATTTTATTAACTTCTGAAGCTTATTCACTCAAAATTAATATTTACAATCATTTTTAGGCGAAATATAAGAATATTATAAATTTTTGGAAAATGGGCGTAGTCACTCCCACTTATGATTACATGTGTATATCTTGGGAACCGCTCCACCAATTTCTCCCAAACTTGGCACAGTTGTTGGCCTTCACAAAACACACCAAACGGCATAAAATTTAGAAAATCTGATAATGACACACACATATAACGATATTTTAGAGAAATACCAAAGCTTCTATAAATCAGTAAATACTGAAGCTAATTTATTCAAAATTAATTTTTGCAATAGTTATTTAGAAAAAAATTGGCTTATAATAAAAGATTGGAAAATGGACGTGACCCCGCCCACTTATAACCACCGCTCTATCAATGTGTACCAAACTCGGTATTATTATTGTGGTTGCCACATAAAGGCAAAACGTTGAAAGTTTTGAAATCTGACTAAAATTACGCCCACTTTTTTATAACGGTAAATTTCAGAAATGTTTGAAACTTTGATATTTCGAAATTTAAGGAAGCTAACTTTACCAAAAATTTATACTAACAACAATCCCTTGCAAAGAAGTAACATTATTATGGAATTTTGGAAATCGGGCGTGGTGCCACCCCCTTATATCTATATAAGTTTATCTCATTACATCTAACTGAACGTTCTACCGAAGATGTTTGAAATAGACGTAAAACCACCACTGCTTACCATGTAGCGGTAGTCTTCGGAAAGGTGAAAAAACTCTATTGAATACTTGCGCCGGGTATTTAATGTTCGGCTCCGCCCGAACTTTGACTTTTTTACTTGTTAAGAAATAATTTAGGTGAGTAAATTAGGTGATTTATTTAAATAAAAATGGAAAGGTTAGTAATTTTTAATAATGTTTTTTTAGTATTTGAATTTAAAAATTGGAACATTGTATTCAATAAAAAGTTTTTAAGGGTCGTAAATCAAACCGGCGCCACTAAATAACTACTCGCTCGAGGCGACAAACTTGAAAAACTTTAAACTTGACAAAATTGTAAATTCTTTTCGATTGACGCTGCACCAATCGAGAGACCTTCAGTTATATTTATTTTTATTTTTTGCGGTGCAATAATTCTTTTTTGAATTGCATCGGGCCGCAAATGTCGGATATATCCTCCTGACTTCCATCTTCACAATCTTGCATTATGTCAAGATCGTTGTTTAAACACCGTTGATTTCCAAGGAATTCTTCATTCTCATTCTTTTGGTTGTTTCTGAATTTGGAGAACCTGTAAAGTCAACAGCGTTTTTCGATTTTGTTTTTGTAATTCATTTTTAATCCTTTCTTCTGTGACTGAAATAGCTTTTAAGCAGAAATAACGAAAGAAGGTTACCACCTCTATTTGTATTTTTTATCATTTAATACTAAAGAAATTCATATACATTTGATCTATGGTAATTAATTAACATTTTTTATTGAAATATTTTTCAATGGGTGGCCTTGCTCGTTTGGACATTTCCTTCATTTGGTACCAAACTTGTTTAATTTGGATAAGAGGTTTGCTTATTATCCGGAAAAGTCTTTTAATTGGGAATAAAAAATATTTGGTCAAGTTTAACGGTTAAAAAAAACTGTTATTTTCGATCCATTCAATATTCGCATTCGCAAAAGATCCGCAGTGATTATTACGAATGCGAAAGCGAATGCGAATATTAAAATTAATGCGGAAGCTCCGCGGTTGCGAATGCGAATGCAAATATTCGCAACAACCCTGATACAGACATATAAATTCAAGGCCGTATTTAAGAAAAGTCGCCTAACTTGACAATTTTTTGTGCGATTCCAATAGATGAGCCATCACTTTATTTAAATATAGATTTAATTTTAGATAGTACTACATATTTTGAAATTGTGGAAATTATCAATGGTTAAAATTTAAAAAACTAAGAGAAATATGGGATTTTTTCTAATTTATCCGATAAAAAATCCCAACAAGCCAAGTGCGACAATAGATTATTATATTTCATTTTAAAGGCCTATATATCCTCTTCTCAGATCTTATTCGATCTTTGAAATTGAATCACAAATAGTGATTCGAAAACTCATAACTCTACAAAATCGTGTTTTCTGACCTAAATCGATAGGTTGCGACCTCTAAACGGCGTTTATGAAATCTATAAAAATAGGCAATAATATTTCTCATAAAAGCAAATAAAATTAGGGGGTAGGGTCTTAAAATTTCCAAAAAAAAAGTATATCCGATCGGCACCCTAATGTAGGGTTGCAAATTTATAACAGTTTGGATACATTAGTAGTAGGGTTAGAATAGTAATATATTATTCGAATTTGAATTGTTGCAATTTTATTGCCGTTACATCACCC
>NW_023471964.1:0-2179 GCF_013731165.1 Rhagoletis pomonella
TACATTACTAGCACGTAATTTATTCCAATTACAATATGAAATTCCTTGTAATGGAATTAAAGAAAAAACCAATTACATTTGAAATTACTTCAAGGAATTGAAAAAGTAATCGATTCCTTTGCTGTGGACTGAAGGAATTGATTCCTAATTACGATTCCTTGTAATCTGTAATTGGGAGTAATTTAATTCCTAAAGGAATCATTACGACCCAGCTCTGTTCACCTAATAGCCAAAATCAATACTACTTTAGTTGAAGATATCACATATAAATTTTGGTTCCAATTGGTTAAGGCATGACCCCTGTGCGACACGCCTTAACCGACTCCAATCGGAATCAAAATTTATATGTGGTATCTGTGATCGTGGTATTACCAATTGAGGGGGTGAGACTGAAAAAAAATTGTTCGTTTGATTTTTAAGGACCACCCTAATACGTCACCTGAAATGACAAGTAGTGATTTTTTTCACATAAATTACATTCCTTATGTAATCAGAACAAATCACTGATTGACAATGTATGTATTTGTAATAAAATAACAAATACGACGTCGTAAATCTTTGGTTTGACGCAATTATTATTATAGTTTAACTAAGTTTGACTTTACACACAGATGGCAACCCTCTTCAAAATATGTGTAAGCTGTAACCTTCTGAAACCTCTGGCTCCCATATGGTGATACCTATGTATTTCAATTACCTAATTCCCTTAATGTCAAATGGAATTAGATTTTTTAAACAGGTGGCAAGCCTGCTGCATGTAGTTAAGAAATAAACCCTTTTCACACCTATTTCGATTGATACCAATATTTTAATAATTCATTTTACCTATTAAATAATTTTAATTTAATTTTCTAACAGGTGGCAACTCTAAAAAAGTAAACCTTCATTTTAAATCTAAAGGTCAAGCTTTATAATCTAACATCTTGGTTTTGAAAATCGAACGATTCGTGCGTATCTGATGGCACAAGAAATGAAAAGATGATTTTATGCATTAGCAAAAAAGGCATTATTTCAAAAAGTTCAAAAAAGTATCAGCTTTTTATTTTCTATTCTATTAATAAAAAAAACCTATTTTTACATATATTTTTTATTCATTCCATTAAATGTGCCCATTTTTGATATTTTTGTAAAAAAAAATGTTTTTTCTGGAATACCGTAAGGACACCATGTGTTTAATTTTTTCCAAAAATTTCTGTTTTTATTGTTATCTACTATATATATGGAAATAAAAAACGTCAAACCCACATTTTATTTCAAGAAATGTATTTTTGATATTTATTTTTATTGAAAACGCGGTTTTAATAAATTTTATATTTTAAAGTTGTAGGACGAAATTCGATGATGAGGTCGTGCGTATTAGCGTGGGCCGTAAATCCGCTTTTTTAGAATTTTGTTTGGTAATAGCAAAAATATGGTTCATTATGCTCTAAAAAAAAATCTGGGTGAAATGTGAAATTTTTTGGTCATTATCCTAAGCTCGCCCAAGTCCATTAAAGTTCAAGTACTAAAAAATTTTTTTTCTTAGCTAACATCGATTCTCTACAAAAAAGGACCATATACCAAATTATGTAGGACTAATACTTTAGAAGATTATTGCAATTTTAGTAAACAAATTTATTAATTAATTTATTTATTAATTTTTATTTTTTGAACATACGCCTCAAGGCCCGCGCTTTGTTTGGAAAGTCAGGCCCAACCTCCCCAATGAAAGATCTAACGCACTCACATTCGGTTAGAAAGCCCTTTAATAAGGCTGGTGACCGATATTATTACGGGCCACTGCTTAATGTGAAGGCATTCTTGCAGAATGGGCTTGCCGACCAATGACTTCTGGCGAAGTTGCCGCGACTTGGACGAAGTGTGTAACACTACCTCTGTCACTGGTCGCCCTTTCGAGGACGAGAAGAAGCTCGTTGCACCACCACCTGAGTGAAACAGGCATGGCTGAGTTCTCGCGCTTTTTGAACCTAACCAATTGGTTTTACTTCAAGGTGAGAAGACAGATTCGAGTTCGAGCTCTCAATTGTAATCACACGTGCCACTCTCCTACGTTGAATGAAGGCAGCTCCTTAAACCTAGCCTAACATTTGGAATATTTTATAAGTTTTCAGGAGGGTTGTCACCTGTTTAAAAAAAATTTGATTCAAATTAATTCATAAGTCAATTGAAATATGTGGGG
>NW_023471964.1:2279-4262 GCF_013731165.1 Rhagoletis pomonella
GGGGGGGGGGGGGGGGGGGAAACCAAAGCGGCTTAAGAAAATTCTAGTTTAAATCATTTGTTGAAGAGTGTTGCCACCTGTTTGAAAAGTCGAATTTAAATAAATTATATGCAAGTTATGTGAAATTTTTTAATATTAGTGTCAGAATAAAGATTCTTAAGAAAGCTTTGGTTTAAAAGTATGGAACTAAATGGAGATTAAATTTTTTTTTTTGCGTGTTAAAAAGTGCTTGATTTCAAAACAACAACCTATTTACTACTTTTACGATATAAATTGAATTGATATGGCACAAAAACAATTTTCGCAACTTTTGAAAATCTTTCCTTTTGTGTGCATTTCTTTTACAAAAGATTTTGGCATTTTCCACTAGTTATCCTTAATCGTCCTTCCGAATTTAATTTCAAATAAACCACTTTAATTAGATTTGCGTTTCTGCAGGCGTGGCGCATACATATTTATGCACTATGTAACTATTTGGCTATCTAATCACTACCTTTGCATTGCCTTTGTAAATTATTTTGGAGGGAAATCACAACTGCCTAACCAAATAAAGCAAATGCATTGCCATGGCAAAAATTTGCTAAGCCCTAAAAAAAATATAATATCCTTATGCGACTGTTGTTATTGTTGTATGCCTAATAAAGCCGACCTAATCGCATTGAATGTATATATATTAGGGTGCATCACCTTCCGTCCAAAAAAAAATCGGCACCGTTTTCACATCGGAATTATAAAACTTATTATATTTAAAGACTTCCGCCGTAATATTTCGGAAAAATATTAAGATTTACGTGAGCTGAACCCATTTGAAAATACTTTCAAAAATCGAATTTTTTTAAATAATTTTTCGAAGAAATAACCTCAGATCATAAAAGAGTCTACGCTTAAAGGGTCTGCGTCAATTTTTTTTTTTTTTTAAGTGAAACTTCTTAAGCGGCGCTTGGTTGGTTGGGAGTAAATTGGCAAACTCAACGGAAATTGCACACGGAAATGGTGCAACGGAAATGGTTGGGGCTTAACAAAAATTTCATAATAAAAGGTTAAAGAATAACGCTTAGAAAAAGATCAATGCAAGAATGAAAGTAAAGGTGCGTACGTGCATAGATAAAGAAAAGGGTAAAGGCAAAGGTAAAAATAAAACCAAAAACCAAAATGCGTAAAAATGAAGATCAAGGTAAATTTAAACACGTTACTTATATAGGGGCAAAGGTCAAGGGGAATATGTAGATGAAGAGAATGATAAACATAAAAGTAAAAACAAAGACAAATGCAAAGAAAACGACGAGGATGAGGATACCGATAAAAGTAAAAATAAGATAGGGGAAGAAAAATTAAAATAACGGTAGTTATAGAGAAAAGCATATATGTAGATAGAGACACAGAGACTCAATCTGGGAACTATTTTGGGAGTTTAGAGATTTTCGGGACTTATCGATATAATAATCGATATTTTTATCGGTTTTGCTACCGAAATTTTTATCGATTTTGGTATCGATAATTTAGGAACTTATCGATATAATATTCGATATTTTCATCGATTGTGTTATTGATTTTGTAATCGATATTTTTAACGATTTTGTTATCGATATTTTTTATCGATATGGTAGTTGGTTTTGTTATCAATATGGTTATCAATTTTGTTATCGATATTTTTATCGAATTTGTTATCGATATTTTTATCGAATTTGTTATCGATTTTGGTATGGATTGTTTAACTATTTTTTTATCCGTGTGTTATAGATTATTTATCGATTTTTTTATGGATTTTGTTTTCGATATTTTTATCGGGTTTGTTATCGATTATTTATCTATTTTGTTATCGACATTTTTATCGATTTTTTATCAATATTTTTATCGATATTTTTATCGATTTTGTGATCGATTTTGTTATCGATTATTTATGGATTTTGTTATCGATATTTTTATCGATTTTGTAATCGATTTTGTTATCGATTATTTATCGATTTTGTTATCGATATTTTT
>NW_023471965.1:0-4262 GCF_013731165.1 Rhagoletis pomonella
GGCCAGGTATGATAAGGCAATGAACTCAGAGGGTTTCCAAGAGGGAGACTTAGTGTTGCTGTACAATCCACAACGGAAGAAAGGTTTGTCCCCAAAGCTACAATGCAACTGGGAAGGTCCGTATAAGGTCGTCAAACAGCTGAATGACGTAGTGTATCGATTCCAGACCGTTGGGAGACCAAGAAACAAGATGAAGGTGGTCCACTTGGAAAGGATTGCAGCGTTTGGAACAGCAAGTGTGTCTGATCGGGACGATCAGACTTAGGTGGAGGGCAGTGTGACGAACACTGCGGCAACGCGAAGCGAACAACGAGAAATAGGCAGAATGTTCGAGGAATGACGTGGAATGTTCCACAAAGAGAAACGTCAAGTTGGATGAACACTGCGAACAGCGAGAGAAAGAGAATGAGCGATAAACTTCAGAACGTTGTAGAGTTGCCGTAAGTACGAGCGCAGGTATATAAGGGCGCCGCCACAGCGAAGTAAGTTAGTTACAAGACAGCAAGCTACAAGCAAAGTGAGCAGAGAAGTGAGTTGCGAATAAGCAAGCTATAAGTTTAATTGTGTTAACAAGTTAGTTAAGCGTTGTTATTGCTTTAACAAGTATTGTAGAGTGTTTTTACTGTATTAGCGAGTATTGTAAATTGTTTGTTGTACAATAAAGATAATTGTACTACAATTTGGTCATCGTGAGCATTTATTTAACAATCCAGCGATACGAACCGGAAGCTTTTGGGAAATCCGGACGGGGTTTCAAGGATAATCGTAACAATATTCAAGACGGAATTTAATACCATGTTCTGACCGACAACGAAAACACCTTGAAAACGAGTTTTGGGATTGTGGGCTGAAGGCTGTTCACACCGACTGTTGGTGTTTTCGTTGACATTTCTTACATCCTTTGTTAACAGTTTTGCTACACAAATACAAAACCAAAATATTTTTCCTTCTATTTCTTTTCATTAACAACCTTTTACTTCCATGCATATTTTATTTTGGTCAGCCAATTAACAATAAATCCGAAATGGCGTATTAAAGATGATAAAATATGACTTCCACTTCGATAAATAATCGAAAAAAACTAGTGCAGACACGATTGGAATGAGTGGAACGTGAGTTTTCAAGTGGTTTTCAGCGAAAACTTGTTTTAGTTTGACAGATTTTACATGGACGAAAACACAAGTTTTAGGTCGAAAACCAGTTTTAGCAACGAAAACATGTTTTCGATGTCGGTCAGAACATGGTATAAGGAGGCTAAGCAAAATGTGCATACCAAATTTGGTCGAGATCGGTCAAGTAGTTTTTGAGATACGCATATATCATATAAGTGGAAGTGGAAAACCACTTCTTTGCTGAAGAGCGATTGTTCATATCAATTTTGAATAAATATTGATGAATACCTCAGTCACAAGGCTAAAAAAATCTGAAATTCCCGTACATACAGACCAGGGATGTTGCGAATGTGGAATTTTAGACATCCGCGGATGCGAATGCGGATGCGGATGTTTAAACGCTAACATCCGCGGATGCGGATGCGAATGCGGATGTCAAGTATTTTTATACCCGAGCGCACTTGTGCACAAGGGTTTTATAAATTTGTTCACATAACGGTTGTTTGTAACAGGCAAAATGTATCGAGAAAGATATAGACAAATATATACATAAATGATCAGAATGAAAAGAGAAATCGATTAAGCGGTGACTGTCTGTCCGTCCGTCCGTCCGTCTGTGCACACGATAACTCGAGTGCAAATTGAGATATCTTAACGAAACTGGGTATGTGTACTTCTTTTGAGCGGTGGACGGATGGTACTGAAAATGGGCAAAATCAGACGATAACCACGCCCACCTCCCATAAGACGGCAGTTTTGAGAAATGCGAAAACTGCGATATTTTATTAACTTCTGAAGCTTATTCACTCAAAATTAATATTTACAATCATTTTTAGGCGAAATATAAGAATATTATAAATTTTTGGAAAATGGGCGTAGTCACTCCCACTTATGATTACATGTGTATATCTTGGGAACCGCTCCACCAATTTCTCCCAAACTTGGCACAGTTGTTGGCCTTCACAAAACACACCAAACGGCATAAAATTTAGAAAATCTGATAATGACACACACATATAACGATATTTTAGAGAAATACCAAAGCTTCTATAAATCAGTAAATACTGAAGCTAATTTATTCAAAATTAATTTTTGCAATAGTTATTTAGAAAAAAATTGGCTTATAATAAAAGATTGGAAAATGGACGTGACCCCGCCCACTTATAACCACCGCTCTATCAATGTGTACCAAACTCGGTATTATTATTGTGGTTGCCACATAAAGGCAAAACGTTGAAAGTTTTGAAATCTGACTTAAATTACGCCCACTTTTTTATAACGGTAAATTTCAGAAATGTTTGAAACTTTGATATTTCGAAATTTAAGGAAGCTAACTTTACCAAAAATTTATACTAACAACAATCCCTTGAAAAGAAGTAACATTATTATGGAATTTTGGAAATCGGGCGTGGTGCCACCCCCATATATCTATATAAGTTTATCTCATTACATCTAACTGAACGTTCTACCGAAGATGTTTGAAATAGACGTAAAACCACCACTGCTTACCATGTAGCGGTAGTCTTCGGAAAGGTGAAAAAACTCTATTGAATACTTGCGCCGGGTATTTAATGTTCGGCTCCGCCCGAACTTTGACTTTTTTACTTGTTAAGAAATAATTTAGGTGAGTAAATTAGGTGATTTATTTAAATAAAAATGGAAAGGTTAGTAATTTTTAATAATGTTTTTTTAGTATTTGAATTTAAAAATTGGAACATTGTATTCAATAAAAAGTTTTTAAGGGTCGTAAATCAAACCGGCGCCACTAAATAACTACTCGCTCGAGGCGACAAACTTGAAAAACTTTAAACTTGACAAAATTGTAAATTCTTTTCGATTGACGCTGCACCAATCGAGAGACCTTCAGTTATATTTATTTTTATTTTTTGCGGTGCAATAATTCTTTTTCGAATTGCATCGGGCCGCAAATGTCGGATATATCCTCCTGACTTCCATCTTCACAATCTTGCATTATGTCAAGATCGTTGTTTAAACACCGTTGATTTCCAAGGAATTCTTCATTCTCATTCTTTTGGTTGTTTCTGAATTTGGAGAACCTGTAAAGTCAACAGCGTTTTTCGATTTTGTTTTTGTAATTCATTTTTAATCCTTTCTTCTGTGACTGAAATAGCTTTTAAGCAGAAATAACGAAAGAAGGTTACCACCTCTATTTGTATTTTTTATCATTTAATACTAAAGAAATTCATATACATTTGATCTATGGTAATTAATTAACATTTTTTATTGAAATATTTTTCAATGGGTGGCCTTGCTCGTTTAGACATTTCCTTCATTTGGTACCAAACTTGTTTAATTTGGATAAGAGGTTTGCTTATTATCCGGAAAAGTCTTTTAATTGGGAATAAAAAATATTTGGTCAAGTTTAACGGTTAAAAAAAACTGTTATTTTCGATCCATTCAATATTCGCATTCGCAAAAGATCCGCAGTGATTATTACGAATGCGAAAGCGAGTGCGAATATTAAAATTAATGCGGAAGCTCCGCGGTTGCGAATGCGAATGCGAATATTCGCAACAACCCTGATACAGACATATAAATTCAAGGCCGTATTTAAGAAAAGTCGCCTAACTTGACAATTTTTGTGCGATTCCAATAGATGAGCCATCACTTTATTTAAATATAGATTTAATTTTAGATAGTACTACATATTTTGAAATTGTGGAAATTATCAATGGTTAAAATTTAAAAAACTAAGAGAAATATGGGATTTTTTCTAATTTATCCGATAAAAAATCCCAACAAGCCAAGTGCGACAATAGATTATTATATTTCATTTTAAAGGCCTATATATCCTCTTCTCAGATCTTATTCGATCTTTGAAATTGAATCACAAATAGTGATTCGAAAACTCATAACTCTACAAAATCGTGTTTTCTGACCTAAATCGATAGGTTGCGACCTCTAAACGGCGCTTATGAGATCTATAAAAATAGGCAATAATATTTCTCATAAAAGCAAATAAAATTAGGGGGTAGGGTCTTGAAATTTCCAAAAAAAAAGTATATCCGATCGGCACCCTAATGTAGGGTTGCAAATTTATAACAGTTTGGATACATTAGTAGTAGGGTTAGAATAGTAATATATTATTCGAATTTGAATTGTTGCAATTTTATTGCCGTTACATCACCC
>NW_023471966.1:0-4261 GCF_013731165.1 Rhagoletis pomonella
AGAGCATTTCATCGCCTCCTGCAGCCGCTAGCCTGCACAAAGCCTTGCCCAGGGACCATACAGAAACCAAACTAGTAATCCGGCTAGACAATGGCACCTACTCAGGCAACGAAAAGGAGATGGTACTTGTCCTGCTCTCAGCCCACTTCCCGGATGCCACTCCTACTTCGAGGGAGGTATCACACCAGCGGATTGGGCCATTCTTAGCGGACTGGAAGCTGGCTAGAAGTTTATTCACCCACCGGTCAGTCTGCTGGTCCTTGGAATCTTTGGATCGTTATAAATTCCTTGGAGTGTACGGCATCAGTTCAGTGTTGCTGAAGCAGGGCAAGGTGCTCATACTTCCACACCTCGGCAACATCATGCCGGCTAACCTAGCGCTCGCTCACATCCCCGAGGTGTGGCAAAGGGCTCGGGTAATATTTATCCGAAGATAGGAAAGAGAGATTTCTCTCGCTAGGTACTTCAGGCCGATAAGTTTAACCTCCTTTCTGCTAAAGGCAATGGAGAAGGTCATCGACCATGAAATCAGGAACAATACTCTTAAACAGGCGCCTTTACACCCTGTCCAACATGCCTACAGAGTGGGCAGGTACACGGAGAATGCGTCGATCAGTCAATTGAAAAACGCAATGTACAGGCAACCATCCGCAGGTGGACAGCTAGGCTACTTAACACGAAACCCACCTCGGGGACAGCGTGGTACAGCTACAAACAACAAAAGGTTGCCCGCAGGGATGAGTTTTATTCTTTCTCCTGTGGAGCTTAGTTGTCGACGAACTCCTTCGGATTTTTACCGACAATGGCATCCGCTGTCAAGTCATCTCTCCCATGGAGACAGTCAAGTCTTCTCTCTCATGGACCTAGCACAATCAATGAAGGGCTCAGGAAGGAGAGGAACAGACTAAGGAATCAGCACTGGCGTAATACTACAGGTCTACGTCAGGCTAAATATTTACTGGGGGGCTGTAACCTTACAAGGTACAAGGGTACCTAGGCCAACTCTGGCCAGGTGAAGAATTGCTACAACCGTTAACCTCTCGAGATCTAAAATGTTTGGGTTCTCTAGGATTAGTTGAGATACTGTAAATAGTTGAGGACACAATAGATCTCCTGGTCGCAGTACATACCTATGATGTATCTATCTAAACGTCTGGCAGGGAAGACTTGGGGCTGTAGTCCCAAAATTCGGAGATGGATGTATACCATGATAGTTAGATCAATAGATCATTATGGGGCAATAGCTTGGGTATCGAGAACCACCCTTGCTAAGGTAAGACAATCCCTCACCAAGCTTCAACATCTGGCGTGAGTATGCATTACGGGGGCAATGGGCACATGGCCGATGGCAGCGCTGGAGGTGATTCTCTAGCTCGAGCCGCTGCACCTTACCAAAGAACAGGTAGCGAAGCGAAATCTACTAAACTTCGCGAGAGAAGGCTTTGGCAGAGGCAAAACCCTGCCATCGAGGAACAGAGTCAAGCTAGGCTCCCAAATCCCATTAGCTTTGCTCTCCAGAGATAATAGGCCCAAGGGTTAAGTCCCCCTTGGTTCTTGCTTGCACTGATATGCTCAACATCCTGGCGGACTACAATGACATCCAATTAACTTGCGTGCCAAGCAGTGTTGCCATTTTAGTCGTTTTCCGGCTAGATTTAGCCGTTTGCGATGGTTTAGCCGGCAGCCGATTTGTTAGCCGCTTTGTAAAAAAAAATTAGCCGTTTTTAGCCGATTTTGATATTTGCCTTATTTTCTTATTTCTTAAACAAACTTTTTTTTGCTGAGAACTTAGTTAAATTAAAAAAACCGAAGGCCAACTTGAATTAAAAGAACCCACACTGAAACACGTTAAAGTGAAAATAAAAGAGCACAAATTTCTATGTAAAGCAAAACTTTCTCTCTCGAAATAGTAAGTGAGTCGTCGAGCTGTGTAGACGTGTTTTTTACCGCGCTCTTGTGAAATTTAATAAATTCGTAATATGACCGACTCCTGCGGTAAATGCGAAAAGCGGTTTGTAAGAAATGACTCTAACATAGTGCCTTGTAGTGGATTCTGTAATCTGCGTTTCCATCGCTCCTGCTGTGAAGGCCTGGTCACTGACTGATCTTGGATTGATTAATCTCAATCGCCATATTTGCTACTTGTGCTCTACGTGTATAGATACATCTAAATCGATTTTCCAAGCTTTCGATTCGGCCCTAAACATGCAAAAGCAAGGCTTCGAAAAAGTGTTAAATGTTCTTGATGCGAAATTCAACGATATTTATGTGCAGATAGAATTATAAAAAACTCAAATAAATTTAACCACACAAAGTATCGCCATTGGCAACAACAACGCTTCTTGCATTAAAGCCTTAGCTGCCGAACTAAATGTCATCAAAAGTGCTGTTGTGAGTTCAAACGTTGTTACTGTCGACAATGACAACAATTGTGAGAGTATAAGCCGTTTCTCTGCTGACGCTGTTTCCCAAAGTGCTTCTCCGCTGCTCAATTCAACTGTTGCGCCAGCTGCTAATGGCAATGGAAAGCGAACAGTGACCAATGCGACTCTCTCACCTGTTATGCCAGCGAAGCGTATGACTCCTAATGCAAATATTACTCGTACATATGCCAATGATACAAACATCAAAGTTGTGCCTTCGTCTTCTAATGCTGCGCATAAGTCGGCAACTATTAGCACGAATGCGTCTCATGTTTTCAATGCGCTGCCCGCTACGCCTGTTATTGATAAGAACGCCGATGTTGGGGTTGCTGGTGTTGCTGATGCTAACAATCATAGTATTGGTGTTAAGGCACCTATACCAAGTAATGATGCGCAGTGGTCCACAGTGGAGAAAAAAAGCGTAAAAACTTGAATAAGAAGGCTGTTTGGGCGCTAATTCAAATATTGAGTTGGAGGTTGCAGTTCGACTCAAGTGGTTGCATTTATCTTCCTTCTCAAAATCAGTCACGGAGAATAATATTATTGACTATGCCGCACTCAACTGTCAATAAAAATAGTATGTCTTGCTACAAGCTGGTAAAAAAGGTACACCTGATGCTGACTTGAAAAGGATAAATTTCAAACTAGGTGTTCCTGAGTACTCATTTGAATCTATATTAAACTCAGACCTCTGGCCTGTCAATGTGGCCGTTCGTCCCTTTCGTTTTTTCGAGAAAACATTGCCCGATCATCAAACAGCTTAGCGGGGCCGGCTTCTAATGACCCCAAATCTATTAAAATATACTTTCACAATGCCTCAGGTTTAAGAACCAAGTCAGAGGATATGCGCCTGCTGAGTTCGCAATTGGAGTATGACGTATTTGTCATTATCGAGACATGGCTTAGTGAAAAATTTTTCGATGCTGAGTTTTTTGATCTGAACCGCTATGACGTTTTCCATAAGGCCGTAAAAACTGGTTGCTGTAGAGGTGGGGGCGTGCTAATAGCCTCCCGTTGTGAACTTCAAGCGTCTTCAGTAGCATTAAAATGCACCGATTCCATAGATAGATAGATAGATAGTTGGTTGGGTAATGCACTGCGACCGCTGGGTCTATTGTGCCCCTAGCTCATCACAACTCCTCAGCAAGCCCCTGAGTGTCTAAAAACTTCATAATGGACTCCGGGGACAGTGAGTGTATGTGCTCCTCACTTGGCCAGACGTACCCTATGCTTCTAAGCCTCCTGCGCGCCACGGCCTCACACTCTACAAGAAGGTGTAGGGGAGTTTCCCTGGCGGCATCGCAGAAGCGGCACAGGTCGCTGTACCAGATACCTAGTTTATACATGTGCCCTCTAAGCCTACAGTGGCCGGTAAAAAATCCTGTAATTACCCTCAGTTTATGGAAAATTCATGAGTAGCCTGTATCTTGTCAGATTGTAACCTCCTAATAGGCTCTTCGCCTGACGCTGCCCCATGGTGTCGCGCCAATGCAGTTCCCTCAGTTTTCTAATGTCCCTTCTGAGCATATCCTTTATAGTACTTGGTCCCACTGCCAGAAAGGGCTCAGGTCCTATCGGGGCCGAGGAAGCAGCTAATCTGGCCAGGTGATCAGCCTCCTCATTTCCTACCACCCCCGTGTGCCCTGGTACCCACATTAGTTGGATATCATTGACCTCCGCCAGAGCATTAAGCCTCTCGACACATTCCCAAACCAAGGAGGACTTGATCTCGAATGATGAGAGAGCCATAAGTGCCGCCTGACTATCACTTAGTATAAGTATCCTTTCATCCCTATAATTCCTACTCATGTTGATCTCAGCGCACAAACTGATGGCAT
>NW_023471967.1:0-4261 GCF_013731165.1 Rhagoletis pomonella
TTTTGTCCATCTTTGGGAAAAAGTAGTCAGACAGGATCTGTTTCACAATTTCCTGTGCAGCTCTGTGGGCACGATTGTGTTCAGCGACGATAATTTCCCTTTGGTTGTTTTCATCAAATATGTCGGTGACCATTTTCTCCGTGTGTCTGAATTTTACGTTCGGATGAAGCTCTACTAGGCGGTGCTGAATCTTGGCCAAAATCGGTAGAGTGCAGTGTATGGCATTGACCACACTATCGTTAATGGTTTCCTGCATTGTTTTTATGAGTGATTCCACGTCGGTAAATGAGATAATGTGTCTTGTTTTAGTACCAAACATAATATACGTTTGTTTTGACGTGCCTTCGCTTTCCTCGAGTATTATCTGGTTTCGAAAGCAATTGACAGGCTTATCCACCGTTTCGATGGTGTATGTCAGTGACTCCTCACTGTGTATTGTGGCACAGTCTGAGCTGGTTTCCTCTTCAACCTCCATCGTGTTCATATGTTGTATTGACAAAGCGTCTGCAACATGGTTTTCTTTTCCTGGTTTATAGAGGATTTTGGCGTTAAAACTTTCAATGAGCGCCTTCCAGCGCTTTATCTTCGCATTTGGGTTTTTATCTGAAACTGCAAACGTCAAAGGCTGGTGGTCGGTAAAAATGTTCAAGTTGGTTACCCCATAAAGGTAGTTTCTCAATGTGTTAAGAGCCCAAATGATTGCCAGGAGCTCCCTTTCATTCGTTGCATAATGTTCTTCCCTATCTCTGAGTGTTCTAGAAATCATAGTAATAGGTTTCTTATCCTGGGAGAGCACCGCCCTTAAGCCCTTTGAAGAAGCGTCGGTTGTCAAATCAAATGGCTTGGTAAAATCGGGGTATGCCAGTGTGACGTCCTCTGACGCAAGGACTTCTTTGAGTTTCTCGAATGCTTTTATACCTTCCGTTGTTAACTGAATTTTAATTTTTTTCGATTGGGTTGCTATACTTAAAGGTTTTGCTATACTGGCAAAATCCTTAATGAAACACCTATAGTAACTTGCCAGTCCTAGAAAAGAGCGGAGCCCCCGTAGGTTAGTGGGTTGCTCATAGCCTTTTATGCCATTGACTTTCTCGGGGCTTGTCTTTACACCTCCCCTTGATACCACAAATCCTTGGTACTCGACTTTCGTTTTGAAAATTTTCGATTTTTCTACTGATATCCTCATGTTTGCCTCATCCAGGTTCCTCAGTACCCATTCAATGTCCTTTAAATGGTCTTCTGCCGTTTTAGAGTAAATGATAACGTCATCGACATAAACATGGCACATCTTGCCGATTTTTACCCTTAAAACATCATCGATAGCTCTTTGGAATATACTTGGAGCATTTCTAAGGCCAAAAGGTAAACGGCAAAACTCGTATTTGCCATTGTTTACGGAAAAGGCAGTTTTTTTCTCTGTCTCTTTCTGCCAACTCGATCTGGTGAAACCCGGACTTCAAATCGAGTGTAGTGAAGTATTCTGCACCTTTTAAATTAGCCAATATAACCATTGCACTTGGCATAGGGTACTTGTCTTCGATTGTTACATCGTTCAGTTTCCTGAAGTCGACAACCAATCGTTTTTTATTTTATTTCCTTCTTGGACTACCCCCTTTTTGTCTACTACCCAAATGGGGTTATTGTATGGGGATCTTGAGGCACGAATAATTCCATTTGCCAGAAGATCTGCTACCTCTTTATTGACAAAGTCGGCTACTCCCATGGGATAACGGTAAAGTTTGGAATATATTGGTTCATCGGTTTTCGTTCTAATGGTAGCAACAATATTTGTATTGAAAGGCAAGGACTCGTTTGGGTCTGCAAACGCCTTCTTTCTGTTTGCTAGCATCTTTTGAAATTGATTTCATATACAAGAAGGAATTTCTTCGCTTCTTATATTTATAAAGTTCACGTTTCTACATTCGTGGAACAACAGTTTTTCGTTTCCAAAATCATGTCGTATAACTCCACTGCTCAAATCTATTTGAGCGTTTACTTGATTTAGCAAATCTAGCCCGATTATGCCATCGAATGTTGCTATGTTTGGTAGCACAAAAAAGTCCGCAGTAACGCCGAAAATCTTGATTCTATACTTTTGTCTAACAGGACTATTGCCATGTAAGGACTTTACGGTAAATGGTGTGGAAGCTGGGATAATATTTTTGAATTCTGTTATTGGTCTTATGTAGTTCTTGGAAGCTCCCGTATCTACCAATAGTTTGATTTTTCTACCTTTCTGGCCTACTCCTCGTTCGATCTACGGGAGTAGGGATTTCTCCCTAAAAAATTCAATTGTTCTTCTTCCTCGAGGTCCTCGATCTCGGCTTCGGCTTCTTGGGTATAATTTTTCTCACTTGGATTTTCTTGACCTAAATTGTTAATTCGCTGCATCTTAGGTCCTGTGTTTCTTCCTGACTCCGCCTGCCGTTTCCAAGGTTGTTGCTGTTGGTTAATACCTGTCTTTTCAGAACGACGCCAGTTTGTATTCTGACGTAGTCGTGTTTCTGATGGGTCAACTTCCATGGGTGTTGGCTGATTTTGTTCATTTTCGTTTTTCTGTGAAGCCTTATTTGAGAAGTGGGGGTTCTTTTGCGTAGCCTGTGTTTTCTGATCTAAGTTACCATTTCTTATTTTTTTAAATCTGTTTGGAGAGTCGTCACTAGAAGCTGCGAAATTTGCTGCGAACACGTATCGTTCTCTATTTGCTTCGACTTCCTGGGCCAGGGCGAGAGTACCTGGTAGTTCTTCCGGTCGGGATGCAAAAAGTATATCGCAAAGAGGTCTCCTAAGTCCTGAAATGAAGACTCTCAATGCATCTGCCCTATACTTGGTGCATATAGACTCAGCAATAGATCCCTCGTCAGTCATAATGGTTTTATTTGTGAGGAGAGTTAGCTTTTTCTCTACCTCATCGAAATATTGCAAAACTGACAAGTTGCCCTGTCTTAGGGTAGATAGTTCTTGCTCTATAAGATATATTGGACGTTTGTCCGCATATGTGAAGTCTAGTCGAGCAATTATTGCTTCGAAATTAGGGACAGTATTAAAAGATGCCAGGACAGCATCAGCGGGTCCTTTCAATGTATTCCTAATTATTCCTACCGCTTGGTAGTGTCTAGAGCTACCTGCGTAGCCTCGAAATACCTCGTATGCCGTATGGGCGGCTTGGCGCCATGAGACGTAAGTACTCATTTGCCCATCGAATTCTGGCAACGATTTTACTAGGTCAAGAGGTTCCTCGCATCTCACGTTTCCTACTATTTTAACCGGCTCATAAATTTTAGGTTTATTTTCTGTAGCCTTTAATGTCGTTAGTCGTTCCGTAATACTTTGAAGTTTAACTTCGAAAGTCTCCTTTTGCTGTTGCAGTGCTCCAGCTACGGCAGCCTGCACTAAAGCGGTTATTTGGCTAGCGTCCATTACGTTAGCTTTTGAAAGAGTGAGTCTGTTAATTCTGTCTAGTAGCTCTTCTAGCTTGCAGTCAGAACTGCTCATTAAATCGTTGCAATAACAAGAACGGAAAAGGTCAGAAAAAAGGAAAAAAAAGTCCAAAGGCTACAGCCCTGCTGTATAGCCCTTTTTCCTTTTGGTTGTGGGTGTTTTCCTCTGTTGGTCGCCAGTAATTTATTTTAATCGTTATTTATTGAGTTCATACTAAAAACTAAACTCTAAACACTTCAATACGTCTTATATAAAATGCTGCCCTAACTGCTGTCGCTTTGTGTTGTTGTTGCATTCCTTTTTCATTTGGTTGTAAATATGTTGGATCAGCGGATCACACGGCTATAGCTATGTGCTGTATGTTTGTAGCCGCTCATCGTTGCGTGTGTGTCGCATCGGCGTCTTTTACAATATTTATTATTGTCTTATTATTTGCTATAATTGTCTGCTTATGCTTTGCGAGTATGCTGAGTCAGCAGATCACACGGCTTTTGTTATGTGTTGTCTGTTTGTAGCCGTTGATCGTTACTTTGTTTATTATTATTAGCAGGTGTCATATTCGGTGCACTTGTTAAGCCGGCAATGCTGACTGTGTGCTAGGGTGTTGGGTTAACTCCTCCCTTCCTAAGGTGGATCGTCCGCGATCCTCTCGGTGATCTCCCTTACCAAAACATTCATTGCACGTTTCTGAGATTGCTTTTTGTATTTACTAAGGGCAAGCCAAAAAACTATGAGGGCTATAACTGATATTGCTATTATAATGAAAGCATTCGATTTTGAGTTAACCTCTCTTCGCAGGGCACCGATGTGGTTGATATTT
>NW_023471968.1:0-4261 GCF_013731165.1 Rhagoletis pomonella
AAGAAAAGAAAAGAAAAGAAAAGAAAAGAAAAGAAAAGAAAAGAAAATAAAAGGGAAGAAAAGAAAATAACTTGGAAAAAACACCCTAACTTTAATCCATCATAGTTTCTCTTAACAAACCGTTTTCGTCTTTTGGCCAGCCGCCAATCAAAATAATTAGTTTCATCCGTTTCGGAGAAAAGCATCCTGCTTAACTCATAGCAGCATTTTGCAGTGACTTCTTGTATTTTTGGCCATATTTAGCTGTTTATTCTTTCTACCGGCGTGCAGCTCACTTGCTAAGCGGATGTTTTAGGCAAAAGGCATGAAGCTTGCCATAAATAAGAGGAAATTACTGTGGTAAGCAGCAGCAAATTATTTTCTATGCTTTTGAGTGAATGTATTTTTTAGCAAAAATAATTGCTTAGCACTTAGCATGTACATACATATGTATAAAATCTAGCTGCCGTTTGCTCAAGTAGGTTTTAAAATTTTTCAGAAATGGCAGATAAATGCCAGAAATGTAGTTTAAGAGATTAGTTTTTAAATAAATTACTTTATCAAATAGGTACCCATTCAGGAGATCAATATATTTGCCACTGAAGCGCAATTTCAAACTATTTCTTACTTTCCATCATATTATTTTTAGTTATGGCAGGCCTTTCGTTGTAAAACAGCAACCATTAATTTACATTCATTTACACTGAGTGCGTACATGGCGTATACGTAATAAAAAAATATCTACGTATACCATTTATCATCCATATGCATATCCAGCAGCGCGGAATTGCGCACTGCCACAAAAAAAGGAGCGCCTAGATTCGAAGTGCGTCTATGGTAGACGTTTTGTCGGCCAATTTTCACAAGCTATTTCTTCTATTCAAATGGAGAATAAATGATGAGTTAATGTTTTTACGAGGTAAGCAGATTTTTGCGCAATAGTTTGGATTTTAGTGTTCATAAGTTTGATTTATGTGCATACTATGTGCAAAGCAATTTGCGCACAGTTTAGAAGAAAATAATAACGAAACAGAAAAATGTGTTTCCTGTCACTCATTCATTATTTGTTCTATACATACATAGTACATATGTAAGTACATTAGGGTGCATTACCAAAAAAAAAGGTATTACAAAATGTTTGTTGTTAGGAAAGGAATTTGATTTCGGCCTTAAAAAATATTTGGCCAAGTCTAACTTAAAAAAAAAATAACTATTTTCGGTCTCTGATTTTTATGCTGAGCTTTTAAGCCTGTAATTGTTTATCATCTGAGGAGAGTTTTTAGATAAAATATTTTTAAAACCTAATTTCATTAAAAAAAAACTCAATTTGCGAAGGTATTTTCAAAATGGTTTAGCCCAGATAAAGCCTTGGTAGAAGCCTTAAATATATAAAATGTTATAATTCCAATGGAAAAAACAGTACCGATTTTTTTTTTGCATGGAGAGTGATGCTCCTTGATGTACGTGCTACGTAGTATGTAGCATTTATGTATGTATGTATATTTAGGATCTATATGTCATCTACGCCATTTTATTTTTAGAGAAATGAATAAAATAAATACGTGCTGGATTCTCATTTTGAAAATGGTTTATCAGCATATCACATGTCGTACATACACACGCAAATCCAGTAACACATATGTACATACATATGTGTAAATGCCACCATCGCTGACACTGACGGATCGATGGCACTCCGCTGCGTGACTTACAACAGTTTGACTAATTCTTTGCTGAATCGGCGTGACAAATTTGAATTCAAAACTCATGCGATAAGCGAATAGGCAGTAACTCATTGGGTAAGTGGTTTGTCTTACTAAACATGCGTATGTACATATGTATGTATTTTTCTATGTAAACTATCCTATAAAATTGCTCATATGCGTATTATATTCAACTGGTTAGATCAAATTTTGCTAAAACGATTTAAATGGTAATACATTTTGTTTATATGTATGTACTTATGTGTTTGTGCTAAAAAAATAAGAGCAAGTAAATATATTAAATATGTTCCTCGATTCTCGCAGAAATCTGTCCAACTTTCCAGCTGAAGCGCCTGTACTGGAAAACGAGCGTAAACACCTTTACCAAGACGGTCCCGGGGATCCGTAAAGAGCAAAATATCACCAGATAATTTAACATAAATAATCGCCCCTGTGGGAAAACTGTCCTGACACCGTTTGCCACTCCACACTGGTGGTGGACATAGAAGGACCCCCTAGCTCAGAGGGACTGAGTAGTCGGCAATCGTCGGCAATTTTTCGAGCTGAAACCTCAAACCCTCGAAGCATCGCAGCCAGCGGAAAGAATTTAACTGATCTTCCATGCTGACGATTGCTCGATATTGGCGCCCGGCAATGGCTTTGATAACCTGTGCTCGAAAATAAAGCGGCTATCTCAACAATCGTTCCCACCTCATCCCTACATGGAGCTTAATCCCCTTCGTGAAAGTAACGGTGGCTCTTTTTACAAACCACAAGGAAACTTTTTTGGCAACATAGGATAAGGCAATTTTAGGCCGATTTTAAATTATGCTGCCCCTGCGTAGCACACTAGGCTAAAGACTTATCGAAATGCCGTACTTCGGACAGCAACGGGATGCCTCTTGATCACCATTTATATATCGTGGCTAAATGCTCCTAGCTAGGAAGCAAAACTTAGTACTGAGCAAGAAATTCCAGCTCGGCTGCCAGTGCAAGGACCTCCAGGTTATCAACGACATTCATAGACAGTATATTTCCACGTTAACAAACTCTCACCACGTCAATGTGCGTAACTAGAGTTCAACCCCCACCCGTCGCCGACGAAGAGCTCCAGTTGCCGCGAGAGAACCGCCGAACTGCGGCACAAAACCTGAACTTCCCAAACACGACAGCAATTACCTCTTCAGGTCTTAGTTATGTCGCCACAATAACAATGAAAGCAAGCTTTTTTTTGCGTCGAACTTTCACAGAATGAAAAATGGGATTACCAGAAAAATTTCATAACAAAAATCTTGTGAAAGATACCTACCGGCGATATATGATGTGCCTTAAAAAATTTAAATATTAGAGAAAAGCGAGCAATTGCACCTGACTTCATGGAAGAATGCCTCAATGCTTACGAAAGTTACAATGTTTTGCTACAAAATTGGATCAATTCTAAAGATAAGCACTTGTTCAAAGCACATGACTGACAAAAGTCATAGCTGCTGATGGCGAATATTTAGGTTAGCATCACAAAGCAAAATATTTGTGGATTTAACACCAAAAAAAAAAAAAACAGTCCCTAGCCCTACTTCCAATTAACAAAAGGTAAAAGAAAACAATTTTTACCTCCACCCATACGATGTGTTTCTGTCGAATAAATAGTGTCAATTGGCTTTAAGTAACCGTAGACAAAGGCCTCTTAACAAATTACTTTATTTTCAGCATATTTTAATATGAGCAAATTAGCAGCTAGCTGCATAAAAGTCGCACATTTTTAATTTACTCTTCACTCAACACTTATCGCAAAGTTCATCACTTCATCAAGCAATTTGCAATTTCAGCTCATTTTGCTAACACACAACAACAACAATGCTGACAAAAAAAGTTAATAGCACACCAACAGTCGCCGGCAATTTGCATTTCGTACGGTAAAATGAGTAGTTGACGTCTACACACCGCGTCTAGCAGCTGACCCTGCAGGCACAACATTTAAACGCCGTCGTCACTCATACGCCCGTCCGGCTGTCAACTAGCCGCGCTCTGTGTAAATGGCTTTTGCACGCAAACGAGCCATACTTGTACTTATACATATATACAAACATAAGTGTCATGACCCGAAAACTTGGCCGCCAATTGCACGTTAATTTTTGACTCTATATACCTACTTACTTTTTTACTTTCCTTACTTTATTCATCACTTCTAGCCATTTGTGACAATTGACAATTTTCACAATAAGTTTGTGGTTTATTAAAATCTCAACATTTAATTGCAAGTTAGGTGGTGCAATTTGAAGAGCTGAGGGATTTAGTGAACAAGTGTGAAAGGGTCAAGATGACAGCTCCGGTGTGTCAAATGGCAGAATGAAGGTGAATGTTGTGAAACAGTTGACAGCAGAGAAATAAAAATAACTATATATAGGATACTTGTACAACACTAAGGAGCGTCATACATATAGACAAATAGTAATCTGCAATTTATAATGGCTTGTGTATAAGTAGTTGCTGACATTTTGAAATCACTTAGCACCAGCATGGACCTGCTGCTGTTATTGCTCATTAAAAACAAGTGTCACAAATGTGAACTCTTGCGCTTC